>NC_088352.1:31827500-31985000 GCF_036884655.1 Musa acuminata AAA Group | reverse complement strand
CGCGACTTCGTTGGGAGTTCGAGAGTTTATCGGAAGTCCGGACATTCGCGGAAGTTTTGGCGGAACCAACCGAGAAGTCTTGGAGCTTGCTAGAGAAGCTCGTCGAAACTCGCCAAGAAGATCATCGTGAAGTCTAGGAGCTTGCCGGGAGTCCGCTAGAACATTATCGAGAGATCGTCAGAAGTTCGCCGGAAGATCGCTTGAAGAATAGACTTACGGACTTGTTTATCTCATATTATGTCTTAGATTTCGTGATTAGCATGTAATTGGGTTTGGATTTGGGCAATCCAATTAGGGGTCAGTTAGGCCCATGTAAGAACAGTGTTGGGCCTAGTGAGAGGCCCAAACAATGCCCCAAGAAGTCTCACCGTCGTGGCACAATCTTCGAGACTATGTTAAGCGGTGGTACCGCCAGTCTGGGTGGTTGTACCACCCCTGGCAGGGTGCCAGGCGGTGGTACTACCCAGCAAAGCACCCCAAGTGGTGGTACCGCCTAGTGCAGTTTCAGTGTTAGATTAACATTGGGCGGTGGTACCGCCCAACGCAAGCGGTGGAACCTCCCGTGCCCGGGAAACCCGGGATGAGATATTTTTAGGCTCCTAGTTTGAATCAACTTGAAGTCTATAAATACCCCTCTCATCCCTGGTTAAAGAACATAAGCATAGTTTAAAAGTAGAAAAACGTTGTAGAAATCTCTTGTGAGAATCCTTCTCTAGTCTAAGTGTTAGAATTCTGTAAGAGAGGAGTGAGTGCTTGTAAAGGTTGATTCCTAAACCTGTAAAAAGGAGAAGAGGGGTGTAAGAAGGAGGTTATTCTTCACCTGTTAAAAGAAGATCGATAGTGGATGCTGGTGGGTTCGATAGAAGAGGAATCAGCGGAGTGAATGTAAGTCACGACGATCGAACAACTATAAATTGGCGTGTTCTTTGGTTTGCATTTTCTTTGTGCAATTTACTTTAACTCCAAACCTCTTTACTTGCTTTATATCCACTATGCTCTTTCGTATGCTTTCAAGTTAAGTTTTCGAAATTGGTTTTTAACGTAAACATATTTTATCGTACGAAAGTTCTTGAAGACGTGATTTTACAACTGCACTAATTCACCCCCCCTCTTAGTGTCGACCCCGCTCTTGATCCTAACAATTGGTATCAGAGCCTCATTTTCTAATTTGGTTTAATACCCAAATAGAAATGACTCTTTTCGGCTTTCAAGAGGGTCACTCTCTTATTCGTCCTCCCTTTTTCAATGGGATGGACTATACTTATTGGAAAACTCGAATGAGAGTTTTGTTGCTTTCATTGAATCTCGATTTATGGCACATAGTCGAATTTGATTTTCAAAGGTCTTCTCTTCCGATGAACCAATCGAATGATATAGAGAAAAAGACATTTTTTCTAAATGCTAGAGCTATAAATGCTCTATTTTGTGTCTTAGACAAAAACGAATTCAATCGGGTTTCTTTGTACGAAACGACTTTCAATATTTTGTACATTCTTGAAACCACACATGAAGGCACTAATAGATTAAAAGTTTCAAAGATTAATCTTTTAATGCATGATTTCAAATTATTTTATATGAAACCAAACAAAACCATTGGATAAATGTACACTCGTTTTACGGATGTCGTCAATGGTTTAAAAGCTCTTGGTAAAAGTTTTTCGAATCTTGAACTTGTGAATAAAGTTTTGCGCTCACTTTCTAAAACTTGGGATTTAAAAGTAACGGCTATTCAAGAATAAAAAAACTTGAACCAATTTCTAATCGAAGAACTAATAGGATCTTTGATGACCTATCAAATAATGTGCAATGCACGTAAAGAACTTGAGAACCACCTTCCAAATAACCGGAAGGATTTCGGACTTAGAACAATTGAAGACCACTCGAGCATAAGCTCAAGTGATGGTGAACATGAACTCTTCACTAAGAAATTTAAAAAGTTAATAAAATAAAAATTTAAAAATAAAAATAATGCGACTACTTGCTATAAATGCAAGAAGAGAGAAGCACCTTGAGACGAATCAAGCTCATCCGAAGACGAGGAGCAACCCAACAAAGGCGAGGTGGCAAACTACACCTTAACGGCTTTCAACGATGAGATAATCAAAACTCCTTTAATTTATTTCGAAATTATATGATGCTTTTCATGATGCATTTTTTTGATTTTTTAAAAGATTATTTTCTTGAAAATTATATGTTTAATAATGTTATGAAAATGTAAAAAATTAGGAATCATGCTTATCCTTCTAGTAATTTTTTGAAAATGATCATGAAAATTACATGATAAAGGAACAAAATGTTAGACTTAAATCTAATGCTTAAGATAAATCCTATGAATGTTTTTAAGAAGCATTAATGTGTATCATGTTGATTTCCATATCATTTCTCGATTTTGATTGAAGATGCTTTATGTTTAATGAATTTATGCTTAATGATTTAATGATGCATAATAATGAAAACATTAAAAGTTTCGATACCATGATTGACGATTTTATTCTATGTATGAGATTTTAAAGTAAGTTATACATGATGATTTTTGTAATTTATTGATCTTGATAATTTTTATGATAAATCTTGCACTTTCATTTTAAACGATGATGCATATTTTTGTTTGGTATAAAAAGACAAAGAACATGCATGTATGAAATCAATCATATGAATTGAAACACTAAAACGAGGAAAGCTTTCTTCTTAAAAATTTTTCTTTATCTTATCGATTTTTTACTAAAAGATCAATAAAATTATCTATGCCATTTTGAATCTCTTAAAAATGATTTTGAAAATGTTTTTGATGATTTGGATGATTTGAATTTGAATGAGTTTTATGAAAATCATGATCTTGATCTCTTGGAATTACTTGAGATTTTTTTAAAGATCTCTTCTTTGTACTCCTATGATTTTTTCTTGGTATTTTATTTAAAGAAGAGATTTACTATATGAAATATATCTTTTGGTATTTAATTAGTCTTATCCTTCATGACATGATTTCTTTGTATTTATGGCTTGAAATGTTTTGGAATGATGCATGTAACACTATGATTTTTCCCTTAGATAAAAATGTATGCAACACTATTATTATTTTTAAATAATATGAAAATCAATAATTATCATTTTTTGAAATAATACTCTAGAATGATGATTTGTAATCATGTAATAATGATTTTATTTCATGCATAAGATTTTGAAGTTATTCATGATGAAATAAAATATGCATGAAATATGGGATGTAATGTAATTTGACATTTAGATATCATCATGACTTAAAATGCTATGATTTGTTGTCAAAATGATATTTCATGTATGCTTAAATATCATGTATGATATGCCCATAGTAATGACTGATTTATTTTTGATATCATGCATGAAGTAAGAATGATATGTAAAGTTTTAAAATTGTGCATGTAAATTGAAAATATAATGATGCATAAACAAAATTGATACTTTACTTTTGTCATAATATGAAAATTGATATAAAGGGTCTTCCCTTCTTTTTGACAATGACAAAGGGGGAGATAAAAAATGCTAGCTAGTACAATTCAAGAAAAAAGTAAAAATTACACTTCTCAAAAGAGAAGAAAGAACTTGCTTCTTGAACATATCAAATTATTAGCTTCCATGTTGTAAAATAATGTAACATTTTGTTAGCTTGCATTTCTTCAAAGGAAGCAAAAATAATCGCACTTCTCAAAAGAGAAAAAATTACTATCTTGAACATCACCAAAAATTGCTAGCTTGAAATCTAAGAAGATGCAAAAATATGCTATCTTGCACATCGTAAAGAAAAGCAGATTTACAAACTTGCACAACTCTAAATTATTGCTAGCTTGTATGTTGCAAAACTTGCTTTCTTTTTCAAACACTTGCTAGCTTGAACATTGCAAAACAAACATGCTGAACTTGCATATCTAGCAAAATTTACAAACATGTAAAACTCTAAATTTTTGCTAGCTTGCATGATGATTAAACTTGAGATTTATTATGCAAAAGGGGGAGAAGTATGTTGACATGTTATGTATAAGTTTATGATAACATGTTGCTTGGATTTTTGAATCCAAGAGTTTCTATCGATATGACATATTGATATGGGGAGTTTATTTAAACTCCGGGAGTTAAGACTAACTCCGTCATCGATTAGTTGTCATCATAAAAAAAGGAGAGATTATTAAATCTCGTATTTTGATAATGAAACCAATTGATAAGTATTTATATTTTTAATCTACATTTTGAGTGATGTAGGATGCTTCGATCAAGATGAGACAATTAAAGCAGGAAGAATCATGTTGTGCCGGAGGAAAACATGTCAGAAGATTGGACGTCGGGCCGGAGGATCGGTCGATATATCGACAGAAGGCTTCGGGCCATGGATTTGGGCATCGGGCCAAGAAAAGCGGATATTGCGCTAAGGATATCGGAGTTGCAGAGTAAATTGGTCGATTGGGCAATAGATCGCAAGAGAGGATGATGCGTCGAAAAATCGGACGAAGCGTTGAGGGACCAATGACATGCCGGACAACATGATTAATGCTTAGTATTAATTATCTAGATCAAAGTATATTTTTACATATGCAGGATTAACTATGATAATTAGGTATGAAGTAAAATAAAGTCCCAAATTCAAGGACGCGACTTCGTTGGGAGTTTGAGAGTTCGTCGGAAGTCCGGACATTCGTCGGAAGTTCTAGCGGAACCAGCCGAGAAGTCTCGGAGCTTGCTAGAGAAGCTCGTTAGAACTCACCAAGAAAATTATCATGAAGTCTAGGAGCTTGCCGGGAGTCCGCCAGAACATTGCCGAGAGATCGTCGGAAGTTCGCCGGAAGAATAGACTTACGGACTTGTTTAGCTCAGATTTTGTAGTTAGCGCGTAATTAGGTTTGGATTTGGGCCAACCCAATTAGGGGCCAGCTAGGCCTATGTAAGGATTGTGTCGGGCCCAATGAGAGGCCCAAACAATGCCCTAAGAAGTCTCACTGTCATGACATGATCTTCGAGAGTGTGTCAGGCGGTGGTATCGCCAATCTGGGCGGTGGTATCGCCCAACACAGCACCCCAGGCGGTGGTACCACCCAGCACAGCACCCCAAGCGGTGGTATCGCTAGACTGGGCGGTGGTACCGTCCAGTGCAATGTCAGTGTCAGATTGACACTGGGCGATGGTACTGTTGGGAAATCATGGGGGCGACATCACATGCGCAGTGGAAGAACAAGAAAACAAAATCCCCGATTCCCAAAAAGATGTTCGTCGTCGTGCGAAGATTGGTGCGCAAAAATTCGCGAAACATGAAACTGCGTATAGAGTAGATTGTGTTACCTAGGGAGATCGTATATCCCTATTTCCTTGCAGATCCTTAGGAGAGGGTAAAGGAGGTCAAGCGTCCTCCTCTCTAGCGGTGATCCACACAGCAGGTTTGCGACGACGCTCCTTAAAAACTCCAGGCCTGATCTGAGGTGGAGAGGAAGAGGAGAATAGGAAAGGCAAGCAAAGGCTCTAGCCTATGAGGCTCTGAATCCCTCCTATTTATAGAGGTCCCCTGTCAAACCCTAATGGGTCCTCCCCTAGTGGGTATTGGATCTGCATCCAATAAGACAAGGGCTCCGTCGGATATCTCATATCCGAACCTCTACTCATCGCAATGCCTACCATATGTGTGTGACCCTCTAGGCCCAATATCGAGCTGGCCGTGAGTTATACATGTCAGAACGCCTTCTAACTCAGTGAATTATTATCTCTGTAATAATTCACTTGACTCATCGACTACGGAAGTACTAGGCCACTACGCCGTAGTCCCCAGACGATACAGGGGAATCCAATCCATTGGACCTATCTGTCCTTAGTTACCGTGTACCTATAATCCCTCATCCATCTAATATCCCAGAGACCGTATATCGAGCATGGTGTTGTCAGACCCATACGGTTTCTACTCGAGTCTCGCTCTAATCAGATTCTCCCGGAGAACTCTTTCTCTCTCAACTCGAATGACCCTGGATAGGGATTTGTCTGAGCAAGAACACATGAGATATTCCTCTTATGACGCCGAGAGTGGATGATCCTCTATCGACACTCAATAGTCCTCGTAAGGTCGACTACCACTCCCAATGACCAGTTGTATTAGATCTGGGACAGCCAAACCTATAAGTCTGGTATCAAAGAGTGGAGCACTCATACAGGACATCCTTGGTGTCTCAAGTCTAAGGATCAGATACACCACTAGGACTATGGAATCGCTGTATGACAATAAGGCATCATCAACCATCCAGCATTCCGTAAGCAGATCAATTAGTGAACTCATTCTTCAATGAGCACTTGTTCTGTATCCCTAGTGTCCCTACACGAGCAGCTATGAGACCAGCTGCATCCATCATATGGACGGGTATACAGCACACCAGTCTATCCGGTTATCACGATGTCCCTCTCGAGTAACCTATGACCGGGATTATTTAGGATATGTGTTTAAAGGTGAATCGATTGCATTATCGTGATCTCATCACGATCCGATTCCCATTGCACAAATCCAAGGACATCACAATATATGTATGCATTTATGCAATAGTTATAAAGTGATATACGCCAAAATATAATAAGCAAAAAGATTCTGTATCAAGTCATACGTGCAATCACTCACGTGATTGGTTTGCTGGGCACCTATGACTAGTAGGTACCGCCCATTCTCGGAAAACCCGGGATGAGATGTTTTTAGGCTCTAAGTTTGAATTAACTTAAAGCCTATAAATACCCTTCTCATCCTTGGTTAAAGAACACAAGCACAGAGAGTTTAAAAGTGGAAAAACGCTGTAGAAATCTCTTGTGAGAATCCTTCTCTAGTCTAAGGGTTAGAATTCTGTAAGAGAGGAGTGAGTGCTTGTAAAGATTGACTCCTAAACCTATGAAAAGGAGAAGAGGGGTGTAAGAAGGAGGTTGATCTTCACCTATTAAAGGAAGATTGATGGTAGATGTCGGTGGCCTCGACGGAAGAGGAATCGGTGGAGTGGATGTAGGTCACGACGACCGAACCACTATAAATTGGCGTGTTCTCTGGTTTGCATTTTCTTTATGCAATTTACTTTAACTGTAAACCTCTTTACTTACTTTACATCCACTATGCTCTTTAGTACGCTTTCAAGTTAAGTTTCCGAAATCGATTTTCAACGTAAATAGATTTTATCGTATGAAAGTTTTTGAAGATATGATTTTATCGCTGCGGTAATTCACCCCCCCTCTTAGTGCTGACCCTGCTCTTGATCCTAAGATTCCCTACAGTGATATCAGAGCTAGGTTGTTCATGCAAAAGATTGATTTTGAACTACGTGTGTTATGTTTTAGGAAGACTCTTGTCGTCACAATCGTTGACACAAAAGATGAGAGAGGGCAGCAACTATTACTGCCCTCGTAGGTTGGCCAATGGATGCTTACAGCTGTAACATCCCCCATTTTTAAAAATTTAGTAAAAGGTTTGTTTGTAAAAATAAGGATTATTTAATAATTATTTTATATTCAATGATATTATATTAAAATTTTATGGTTAGGGACCTAAGAGTAAATATTAGAAGTTTGATATAATTTATGAAAGATTCAGATTTAAGTTAAAAAAAAATATAGTGGACATGTGTCACTAGCTAACCTAAGGTTGGTGCCACTTATCTTTGCTCTAAAGATGACACCTAGCCCCTTTCATGCATGCATGACACCTTGCAACTTTTGCATTAGCCAAAACCCAAATAATTAGATGAAAGGTTAAAGAAAACAAACCTGAAGAGTTGCAGCTAACGTGAGTTTGAGAAAATAAGAAGAAGAAGAAGAAGAGCTTGAGGTATTTCATCAATTTTTCCACATTTGGGATTCAAATAATTTTAAGGCAATGTTCTAACCCCATCCCACAATAACCTTAATCTATATTTCCATTTTTATTCTGCAAAATTTGAAAGCTTTCAACTGAGAACCATACCTTCTTTCGTTTTGATACAAAGCCATGAATCTGTAATTTTTTTGGTAATCTGACCTCTATGCAATGTTTCGGTCATAACATTTTGTAATAAACTCTGATTTAGACAAATCATGATCCATTTGAAAGTAGACAAAACAATATTTATTTTGATACTAAGATCAAATGATTTGGAGTTTAAATGCCTACTAAGACTTCTGTTTAACTTAACCCTACAGATTCTGCAAAATAGGAACTGAAATTTCTGACCTCTTGTTGCTTAACTGTTTATAACTTTCTGCTGTGAACTTCGATTCATACAAAGTATGATTTATTCGAAGCTAGACTCAAAATTATTTCTGTATATACTGATTTGAAATTTTTGGAGTAAAATTGCTAACTGAAAAATCTGCTTTCATCGACCCTATGGATTCAGTAAAACAGAGCTAATATTTTCAAATCTTTCATTACAAAATTATCTGTAACTCCCTGTTGTAAATTCTAATTCTTGATAAACTTGATTTTCCTAAAACTAGATTGACAAAGCTTTCTAATAACACCTATTTGGTATAAATTGGAGCATAATTGGTTATCCAAATAGTTCATACAATGTTCCTATCAAATTCTGCCAGAATCGAGCTTTGGTCGATTGCGGCTTTCCTTGTTTATTCTCTTTGGAAATCGATTTCGGAAAAAACTCTTACTTTAGTTAAGCTTTACATTATTACCTTAAATTCCTGTATACTTTTGTCCTCTATTTATTTGTACATCTGCAGCTATCATCTAAAGATCATATTTGCATCGTAATGATTCGGCACATGCATCCCATTGTTCCGCATTTACTTTCGATATGTGCCTCTTCTAGTTTCATTTCTTTGGACATTAAATTTATCTAACTTTCTTATTTCAATTGAGCTATATATGATTTCTTAAAATCCTTGTATGCTCTTGCTTTTGTTTCCTTTCAAATCTGAATACATTTGTGAAAGATTATGTTTGTATTATATTGACTCGAAAGACATATGTACATTTCATTGTTCCGCATGTGCTTCCAATATATGCTAATTTTATTATTCATATTGTCCCTTTGTACTCCGGTGTTGTGGGATAAATGTGAACCTTTGCTAGAAATGGTAAAGGGAGTTATGCTTAGAGCCCGCGATGCTCTGCCGGCCCCCTATGACTTCACTCAGACGTGGGTGGATGGAGCTCCCAGACGTGGGAGACTTATGTTTTTTGGTCATTCAGAAATGGATGGACCATATTATGTTATGATCCCACTTCACCTTCTATGTGTTTGATATGATATCCAAAGCTTTGGCTATGTTTTTATGCATGCTTTGGATAAGAATGAAATGAATGCATCGTCATGTGACATTTGAGCTTCTATTCATGTTTTGTTATTTGATATATTTCCGAAATGTTATAAGTCTTTGTTATACCTTGAAAGCTACCATATGTTATCGATATGCTCCTTATGTCAATGATATGCTCCAATTACCTTTACTCGATTGTATGAATAAAACGTGATTCGAACGATATGATATTGTAATTCTGCATTCAAACAAAACATGCTACTGTTTCATCTTATATCTCTACTTTGTATTTTGATACCTCATTTGTTTAAAAATTGTTCTCTTTACTATGGATATGTTAGTCATTTTCTGAGCTTTATATGCTCACCTCGTTGCTATATAAATTTTTCATGATAGCTTATCGCTCACTAAAATGTGTAAATTAGGTTGAGGTAGTAGAAGACCAGAATATTTTGGGGCAAATATTTTGTACTTGATAGGTTGATGTTGTATAAGTTCTTTTTGGGTGTAATGAAATATCAATGACAAATCTAGATTGATGTATCTTGTAAATATTTGAAAAGTACCTCTTATGTCAGGATTTTGGAAATATTAAGTCTAAACTGTGTACTGATATAAACATGTAGTACATGTTGGTTTTGTGATTGCATCAATGGCCACGCTTATGGATTTATGATATAGTCATGGTTTAGTTAAGTTGCTTTTGGATTTTAAGAATCATCTAGTGACATGATGTATGATTATAGACTGAACAGGTTTTGTGAATTGTGGATTGTAGAGGTGAATGACTTGAATGTTTTTTCTTAGTGACCTCAAATGCGTGATTGGATCCTAGATTGTTTGTTGAATTAAATATTATCAATCTTGAATTAGGTTCACACCTCCTAAATGAGAATTAAATTCGGGGGGCGTGACAGAGTGGTATCAGAGCATGGTTTGAGGATCACTGAAATATTTGATATGTTGACGTGCAAAATATATTGAGGTCTAGTGAACTATAGTGATTGGTGAAATTTTTCTTTGATGCATTTTAGGAATCTAGGATGACAAGGACATTTAATCCTCCTACTTCATCTGCTTTTGATTAATTAAGTGCGATAAAAGGGTTAATCAGGGATATTAAATCTGAGTGGCGCAGTAGAAGTGTGGTGAACCTAATACATTGGTAGCGGAAAAATAGATGATGCGATTGGAGAAGATATTTGATGTACGAAATTGTTCTGATAATTAAAAGAATTTCTGGAGAACAAGGATAGGAATAGCAAGGACAAGTTTACAAAAAAAAAAAAAGATTATAAATGAATCAAAATGTGATAATAAGAGGGTCAAGACATCATCGATTTGAAAAGGGAAGTCACCATAAAAGATTCAGTCCTATGTACGATACGAGTTAGATTATGAAATAAGTTTGTATTTGTAGGTGATTGGAGCCTATTTTGCTTGTGGAAAGTTGGATCATTAAATAAAAGACTGCCCTTTGAATAAGAAGAAAGAATCACTGCCTCATAAATCATCAGTCCATATCAGATTGTATGTTATCACGGAATATGATTCTAAAGCTTCTGAATTAGTGGTTGAAGGTATTCTTCATGTTTCTAAAAGAAATGCAAAAGTTTTGTTTGATCCTGGTTCCAACTTATCTTTTGTTTCACAACACTTTGCTTGTTACTTGGGTATTGAACCTAGACCCTTGGATTATATGTTATATGTAACTACTGCTGTTGGGGATTCTTTGACAACAAACTTGGTTTATCATCTTGTTTGATTTCTATCGGAGAATGTGAACTTCTTGCCGATTTGATTCTCCTAGAGATCTAGGGTTTTGATATTATACTTGGCATCGATCGGCTATCTTCCTATCATGCTAGTGTTGATTGCTATACAAAAATAATTACTTTCTGCATACCAGATCAACCTATATTTTACTTTGAGGGTATTAGGCATGATTTGCCTCCTTGCTTGATATCAGCACTTCAAGCTTATCATTTTATGCAGAAGGGTTATTTTTGTTATATGGTGTGTGTAAAGGAGCATTCAAATCAAGAAACTTACCTAAATGAAATTACAGTGGTCAAAGAGTTCCCTGATGTATTTCCAGTTGACTTGCCTGGTTTATCTTCAGATAGAGAGGGTGAATTTACTATTGATTTGGTCCTTGGGACAACCCTAATATCTAAGCCTCCTTACAGAATGGCACCACTCGAGCTAGAGGAATTGAAAAAGCAACTACAAGAACTATTAGATAAGGGTTTCATTCGACCCAGTGTTTCACCATGGGGTGCTCTAGTGCTATTAGTTAAGAAGAAGGATGGAACGTTAAGGCTTTGTATTGATTATAGACAATTGAATCAGGTGACCATCAAAAACAAGTATCCCCTACCCAGAATTGATGATTTGTTTGATCAATTGCAGGGTGCACAAGTATTCTCCAAGATTAATTTAAGGTCACGTTACTATCAGTTGAAGATCATGAAGGAGGATATTCCAAAAACAGCTTTTAGAACTCGATATGGTCACTATGAATTCTTAGTGATGCCCTTTGGTTTAACTAATGCCCCTGCAGCTTTTATGGAACTGATGAATAGGATATTTCAGCCATTCTTGGATGATTGTGTGATTATATTCATTGATGACATATTAGTATATTCAAGGAGTAATCAGGAGCATGAGGAACACTTGAGAAATATATTATCCATACTAAGAGAAAAGAAGTTGTATGCAAAGTTCAGCAAATGTGAATTTTGGTTGAATGAAATTGCTTTCTTAAGCCATGTGATTTAAGGGAATGGTATATCTGTTGATCCAAAGAAAGTGGAAGCTGTTGTTAAGTGGGAAGTATCAACAAACGTGACAGAAGTTAGAAGCTTCTTGGGCATGGCAGGTTATTATAGGAGATTTGTGGAGGGATTTTCTCGAATCGCTCAACCTCTCACCAAACTCACTCAAAAGAATGTGAAATTTGTATGGGGTGATGATTGTAAGCAAAGTTTTCAAGAGTTAAAAAGGAGATTGACTAGTGCCCCTATTCTCGCTATTCCAAGTGGTGACGAGGGATTTATGGTTTACATTGATGCCTCAAGAAAGGACCTTGGATGTGTTTTGATGCAAGAAGGGAAAGTGATTGCTTATGCTTCTAGACAGCTAAAGAGTTATGAACTGAATTATCCAACTCATGATTTGGAATTGGCAGCAATTGTTTTTGCTCTAAAGATTTGGAGGCATTACTTGTATGGACGAACATTTAAAATCTTTACTGATCATAAGAGTTTAAAGTATATTTTTACTCAAAAAGAGTTAAACATGAGACAATAGAGATGGATAGAACTTCTAAAGGATTATGATTATACCATTCGTTATCACCTGGGTAAAGCTAATGTTGTAGCAGATGCCCTTAGTAGAAAATCTATAAGTTTTATGGCGACTTTAGTTGTGAAGCAATGGAAGTTATTAGAAGAGAATTATGATTCGAATGTTATGAGAAAAAAGCAAGACTCAATGATATTAATGGCCTCCATCCAAGTGCAATCTGATCTCATTCAACAAATTAAAGGAGGACAACTACGAGATCGACGCTTGATCTGCTTAAGGAATGAAGTATCAAAGGATGGCCTATTGAGATTTGAGGATAGAATATGTGTTCCAAATGACTCAGATATCAAAAATCAAATCCTGAGGGATGGTCATAATTCAAAGTACACCATGCATCCTGGTAGCACTAAGATGTATAGAGATCTCCGAAGTCAATATTGGTGGGAAGGCATGAAGAAGGAGATTGCAATATATGTTTCAAAGTATTTTACTTGTCAGCAAATCAAAGCAGAACACCAAAGACGTAGAGGTTTGTTGCAACCTTTAGATATTCCTGAATGGAAATGTGAATGTATTACCATGGACTTTATTTCAGGACTATCCCGAACTTCTAGAAAGCATGATGCTATTTAGGTTATCATTGATAGGTTAACGAAATCTACACATTTCTTACCGTTCAATATGATTTATTCTCTTGATAGGCTTGCAGATTTATATATAAATGAAATAGTAAGATTTCATGGTGTTCCAAAGGAGATAATCTCTGACAGTGACTCTAGATTTCTATCTAGATTTTGGAAAAGGTTACAGGAATCTATTGGCACTAAAGTCAAGTTTAGCACTGCTTATCACCCTCAAACTGATGGTCAATAAAAAAGAACCATTCAAACACTTGAGGATTTGCTTTGAGCCTATGTTATGGATTGGAAAGATGAATGGGATAAAGATATCTCTCTTATTGAGTTCACTTACAATAATAGTTATCATTCAGGTATTCAGATGGCTCCTTATGAAGCTTTATATGGGTGAAAGTGCAGGACGCCTATATGTTAGGAAGAAATTGGCGACAGAAAGTTATTAGCACTAGAAAAAGTACAAGAGATTACTGAGAAAATTTAACTTATAAGAAAAAGGTTAAAGACTGCTCAGAGTCGTTAAAAGAGTTATGCTGATAACAGAAGACGAAATATTGAGTTTCAAATCGGGGATTTTGTATTCCTGAAGGTCTCTCCTTCTAAAGGCATTATAAGATTTGGGAAGAAAGGAAAGTTAAGCCCAAGATTTATTGGACCTTTTGAGATTCTTAAGAGGGTTGGTTCTGTCGCTTACAGGATTGTCTTGCCACCATCATTGCGCCATATCCATGATATATTTCATGTTTTAATGATCAGAAAGTATATACATGATCCCTCTCATATCATTAAGTATGAGCCGATGGTGATTGATAAAGACTTGTCTTATATGGAAGAGCCCACTCAGATTGTTGATAGAAAAGAGAAGATCTTGAGGAATCGGGTTATCCCTCTAGTTAAAGTGATATGGAGATATGATTCTGGAGAGGAAACAACCTAGGAGCTTGAGGAAGAAATGATGAAGACTTATCCTCATCTTTTCGTCGATTGAGGTATGATAAATTTAGAGGACTAAATTTTTCTTTAAGGAGGGGAGAGTGTAACATCCCCCATTTTTTAAAATTTAGAAAAAGGTTTGTTTGTAAAAATAAGGATTATTTAATAATTATTTTATATTCAATGATATTATATTAAAAGTTTATGGCTAGGGACCTAAGAGTAAATATTAGAAGTTTGATATAATTTATGAAAGATTCAGATTTAAGTTTAAAAAAAAAATATAGTGGACATGTGTCACTAGCTAACCTAAGGTTGGTGCCACTTATCTTTGCTCTAAAGATGACACCTAGCCCCTTTCATGCATGCATGACACCTTGCAACTTTTGCATTAGCCAAAACCCAAATAATTAGATGAAAGGTTAAAGAAAACAAACCTGAAAAGTTGCAGCCAACGTGAGTTTGAGAAAAGAAGAAGAAGAAGAAGAGCTTGAGGTATTTCATCAATTTTTCCACATTTGGGATTCAAATAATTTTAAGGCATTGTTCTAACCCCATCCCACAGTAACCTTAATCTATGTATCCATTTTTATTCTACAAAATTTGAAAGCTTTCAACTGAGAACCAGACCTTCTTTCGTTTTGATACAAAGCCATGAATCTATAATTTTTCGGTAATCTGACCTCTATGCAATGTTTTGGTCATAACATTTTGTAATAAACTCTGATTTAGACAAATCCTATTCCATTTGAAAGTAGATAAAACAATCTTAATTTTTATACTAAGATCAAATGATTTGGAGTTTAAATGCCTAGTAAGACTTCTGTTTAATTTAACCCTACAGATTCTGCAAAACAAGAATTGAAATTTCTGACCTCTTGTTGCTTAACTGTTTATAACTTTCTGCTGTGAACTCCGATTCATACAAAGTATGATTTATTCAAAGCTAGACTCAAAATTCTTTCTGTATATACTGATTTGAAATTTTTGGAGTACAATTGCTAACTGAAAAATCTGCTTTCATCGACCCTATGGATTCAGTAAAACAGAGCTAATATTTTCAAACCTTTCGTTACAAAATTATCTGTAACTCCCTGTTGTAAATTCCAATTCTTGTTAAACTTGATTTTCCTAAAACTAGATTGACAAAGCTTTCTAATGACACCTATTTGTATAAATTGGAGCATAATTGGTTATCCAAATAGTTCATACAATGTTCCTATCAAATTCTGCCAGAATCGAGCTTTGGTCGATTGCGGCTTTCCTTGTTTATTCTCTTTGGAAATCAATTTCGGCAAAAACTCTTACTTCAGTTAAGCTTTACATTATTATCTTAAATTCTTGTATACTTTTGTCCTCTATTTATTTGTACATCTGTAGCTATCATCTAAAGATCATGTTTGCATCGTAATGATTCGGCACATGCATCCCATTGTTCCGCATTTGCTTTCGATATGTGCCTCTTCTAGTTTCATTTCTTTAGATATTAAATTTATCTAACTTTCTTATTTCAATTGAGCTATATATGATTTCTTGAAATCCTTGTATGCTCTTGCTTTTGTTTAAATGTAAAAGATTATGTTTGTATCGTATTGACTCGAAAGGCATATGTACATTTCATTGTTCCACATGTACTTCTAATATATGCTAATTTCATTATTCATACTGTCCCTTTGTACTCCGGTGTTTGTGGGATAAATGTGAACCTTTGCTAGAAATGGTAAAGGGAGTTATGCTTAGAGCCCGCGATGCTCTGCCGGCCCCCTATGACTTCACTCAAACGTGGGTGGATGGAGCTCCCAGACGTGGGAGACTTATGTTTGTTGGTCATTCAGAAATGGATGGACCATATTATGTTATGATCCCACTTCACCTTCTATGTGTTTGATATGATATCCAAATCTTTGGCTATGTTTCTATGCATGCTTTGGATAAGAATGAAATGAATGCATTGTCATGTGACATTTGAGCTTCTATTCATGTTTTGTTCTTTGATATATTTCCGAAATGTTATAAGTCTTTGTTATACCTTGAAAGCTACCATATGTCATCGATATGCTCCTTATGCCATTGATATGCTCCAATTACCTTTCCTCGATTGTATGAATAAAACGTGCTTCAAACGATATGATATTGTAATTCTGCATTCAAACAAAACATGCTACTGTTTCATCTTGTATCTCTACTTTGTATTTGATACCTCATTTGTTTAAAAACTGTTCTCTTTACTATGGATATGTTAGTCATTTTCTGAGCTTTATATGCTCACCCCGTTGCTATATAAATTTTTCACGATAGCTTATCGCTCACTAAAATGTGTAAATTGGGTTGAGGCAGTGGAAGACTAGAAGATTTTGGGGCAAATATTTTGTACTTGATAGGTTGATGTTGTATAAGTTCTTTTTGGGTGTAATGAAATATCAATGACAAATCTAGATTGATGTATCTTGTAAATATTTGAAAAGTACCTCTTATGTCAGGATTTTGGAAATGTTATGTCTAAACTGTGTACTGATATAAACATGTAGTACATGTTGGTTTTGTGATTACATTAATGACCACGCTTATGGATTTATGATATAGTCATGGTTTAGTTAAGTTGCTTTTGGATTTTAAGAATCATCTAGTGACATGATGTATGATTATAGACTGCACAGGTTTTGTAAATTGTGGATTGTAGAGGTGAATGACTTGAATGTTTTTTTCTTAGTGACCTCAAATGCGTGATTAGATCCTGGATTGTTTGTTGAATTAAATATTATCAATCTTGAATTAGGTTCACACCTCCTAAATGAGAATTAAATTCGGGGGGCGTGACAACAGCCTTGGCCGAGGCCTGGCCACCTACGTGCTTGCATATCATAATCTTCTATGTCAAGGCCATGCATCATTATTTAAAATTAAAAAATAAGCTTCATCATGAAAATCATCAAGATAAATGTTATTGCTTCTTAAAGTATTCATAAAATTATCCTTATTCGGTATGCAAGCATTAGATTTAAATTTAATATTTTATCCTTTTATTATAAAGTTGACTAATGTTTAATAAATTATATTTAAAGTATCTATTGACAAAATATCTTCAATAAAAAGATTTGATTTGTTACTAATATTTTCTTTTATCGATAATTTTTCCTTTGTTGTTGTCTCCGAAGGTGACATCCTCTATCTTTACTAGCGAGCTTTGAGAAGTGTGTTGGATCTTCGGTCATGTGCCTTAAGCATCCACTATCAATATATCATCTCTTACTCGTAGCCCTTGTTTGGAGACATACGTATAAAAATGAGGGATTTGCTTTAGGTACCTATTTAACTTTAGATTCTTCAGGGTTATATCTACTTTTTTTGACTTTTGACATCAAATCATTTATGGTTTCTTTAGAAACCTAAACTAATTTACGAGAGCTATATTTTTTAAAAGAGCTTGTATCAGCATAGTGATCAAATCTTTCACAAAAATTATATTTAACTTTAGGGAGAACTTATAGTGTGGGTCATTTTATAAATTTTATTGGATTTTGTTGAGTATTACTAATCATGAAGCTGATTCCTTCTTTTCTATGTACATAACCTTTATTAGCCAGAATGATGTTTAATGATTTATTTCTAATTTTAAATTTTTTTAATATTTGTTGTAATAATATATTTTTCTTTTTGAATAAGTTTAACTCTTCACATGTAGTGCAAGAAATTAACATATAATTGTCATACTTATTTTTTAATTTATTAAATTCATTAGAGAGAGATACATGATCCTTTTTAATAATCTATATTTTTTTTATCAAATATTTGAAGTTCATCGTACAATCATGAAATGCATTAAGTAATTCATAATAAGATAAAGATATTTTTGGTAAGTCATATACCTCATCATCAATGCATAGTTCGCCATGTCATCGTCATCACTAGAGCTTTTGCTCAAATAGTCTTCTTTGATTCAAAGTGTAATATCCTAAGGTTTTTCTCTTTTTTATAATATGTTTTACATGTCATCATAGATTATTAAAGATCCTATAAGTTGTTCAAGAGGATAGTTATTCAAGTTCTTTACTTCTTGGATAGTTGTTATTTTTGGATCCCAAATTTTAGGAATAGATCTTAAAATCTTATTTAACAATTACCAAGAGCTTTTAAATCATTGACAACATCCATAAAATGAGTGTACATGTTACCAATAGTTTCGCTTAGCTTCATTCTAAATAATTCATAACTATGTATCAAACGATTAACCTTATATTCTTTTACTTTATTTGTGCCTTTACGAGTAACTTTAAGTGTATGACAAATATCATGTGTAGTTTCATATATATAAACACGATTAAATTTAGTTTTGTCTAACGCACAAAATAAAGCGTTCATAGCTTTAGCATTTAAAAAAATATTTTATTTCAAGATCATTCTATTCATTTATCGATTTAGAAGATTTTTTAAAATCACATTCAACGACATTCCATAAATCAAAATCCATAAAAATAAAAAAAATATGTATATGTATCTTTCAATAATTGTAATATGTCTTACTAAATATAGGGGGATGAGTAATAGAGTAAGTCTCTTGATTGTAAAAAAAAAGTCATTTAATCTCTCTTAGGTATTAAACTAATTGAGATAATCATGCTCTAATTTTAATTGTTAAGATCGTAAAGACATTAAGAGGGGAAGGGGGTGAATTAGTACTTTTAAAATAAAATTTTAATTTAAAATTTTTTAATCAAAAAATAAGTACCAAAAATATGTTTAACTTAGAATACCCAAAAAAATCTAATGAAAATGTCAATCCTCTAAATTAATTAGGCAAACAATCGGTGCATAGTTATGAACTTTTTAACACTCACACCATGCAATCCATCAAGGTCTCGATTAACTTTATTTGATATGATTTCATGTGCTAAATATATTTTTCTATATGAAATAACCATTCCAAATTTTTTTTTATTATCTACAATAATCATCTTAGGAGTATATTATTCATTTGAAAGAATTTATTCTTTGATTTCTTCAGCTATAAATTTGTCGGTGCAAGATGGATGATCTCGATTTCCTCCAAGTATATTGCTTTGATCATCCACAATGCTCAACCTTACATCATACCTTAAACTTGTAACTTTTACAAATAATAATTTTTATTTTAAAACTTCTCCTTATAACATATTCTTATAAAACTCTTTTAAACTCTTAAATATCTTTAAATACCCAAAAAAACATATTAAAATTATGTGTCAAATATCATGAATATTTATTGGATTGAACATTATTATATCAACAAATTCTAGATTTAACAAATTCTTATTTGTCCAATTATAGTTCATTGATGACAAATTCCTCTTCATCTACATAGGGAGCTAAAGAATTAAGGTAGTAGTCATCTTCTTTCATAATCCTATCCTCCTAGAAGTTTTCATAGATATATGGATCTAATTCGAGAAGCTTACTAACAACATTACATGCATCATATATATTCTTCTTCAACTCATTCTTATTCAAATATGCTATCTTTATTGTCATCTATTACGAATATCTCATTCAAATCAAAACTACAAGCTTGAGGTTGTGTAGAAGAAGATCCTTCAATTTTCTATTCTAACTTATTACTATTTTCCAAAACAAAGTCTGATGTTTGGAGTTGTGCAAAAGAGATCCTTCAACTTTATCTAGTATTAGATAACCACTTTCAAAAAGTACTTTTCATTCTAATATCAACAAAGGTTTTGTTTCACTAAAATTATCCGTCTTATCTAAAATACTAAATATTTCATTTGAAAGAGGATCATCCCTATCAAAATTAGCCCTATTTAGTATTTAAATAATATTAAAAATTAATAATACTAAACTATTATAAATGAAACAAAGATGTATACCGTTTTTCGAAGTAAACAATCAACACTTACACAACCACCACACTAAGATATCAACCTTCACCTTCAAGTGTTGTTGCAGCAAATGACTCGGCGATGTATAGAACGATTTGCCAATGTAGTCAACGGTTTAGAGATTGTGAAGGATGTTATTGAGGCTTTAGCAATACTAGGAAGGTTTCACCGATACAATGATCAATTTATGCAGCTTTATAGTCATTCCACAATCCACCTTACAGCCATGCACATCGTGAATGAAGCCTTCGACCGTAGCCAAGCCACAACCACAACCAAGCCTTCCTTGTCCGATGATGTAGAGCATGCACCAAACCTTCCATTTGACCAAACATGTAACCTTATAGAAGATAGATACATCTTGAAAAGGGAGGGAGGACACAGCTACTATTCAGTGAGAGTTCGCAGCACTAATTGGGGCTAAGGTGATGCACCATTGATCATCGAGACTCTATAAAGTTTCATCGATGAACGAGACTGATCACTGCTGCGAGAAGAAGGATGTTAGCAAAGGGGATGATGATCCATGACTTCCCTATTTCCTTTCATTGATCAATTGGATAAAGCAAAATAATTTTAGGAAAACAAAAGGATAGGGTAAGATTTATTTGAATCAAACCTTAATGAATAAACCGAGTCAAAGAATAATCAATATCATTTTATGATTTCAATGAAGATATTTTGGTCAAAAATTAAAAAAAAAATCCTTTGTAAAGACTACTTATTATGAGACCATATGATTGACAAAAGCTTAATAACAAAGGTTTTTTTTTATTTATAAATGATCACTATTTCTTCTCTCTACATTTCGCTTTGATCCAACAATTGTTATTATCAGCGAAATGCCAATTGATGGACTTTAAAAGTCCATCACATGTTCACCGAAATTTTAGATTCAAACAAGACGTTGACATTTCGATCGACCAGCTGTTTTTTATGTTAAATGCATTTACACATGGCGGCTAATTTTGTACTTGACCTAAATATTTCTATTTGGATCGAAGTATGCGTCAAGACATGTAGCACATATAACAGGCCAACAATGTTAGTATCTTGGGAGCAGGGGGCGATTTAACAGTCTTCATCGTCTGCCCTACCCAAACTCCGCTCTCGTTCCCCATCTCTGTCTCGAGGACCCGCGCCCACGCCCAGAGAAGGATCGAAAGATGGAGCAGCACTCGGACCTCGTTGTGTTGGCGAAGTTGACGCTGTGGGTGGCCATGTCCATGACCTACGTCCGCTTCGCCGCCTGCCGCGTTAAGCCCGGCGTGCCCCGACTCCTCTCCCTCCTCCCCGTGGTCTGCCTTCTCCCTTTCCTCCCCTTCCACTTCTCCTCCCTTCACCTCCGCGGAATCTCCGCCTTCTTCCTTGCCTGGCTTGCCCTCTTCAAGCTCCTCCTCCTCTGCGTTGACGCCGGCCCTCTTTCCGCACCCCTCCCGTTCCTCCCCTTCCTCGCTTCCGCCGCCCTCCCTGTCAAGCTGATCGATCCCCTCCATCACCACAAACGAAAGAGTCCGTCCATCTCCCCCCTCCTCCCCGCCGCCGCCAAGGCCGCCCTCCTTTCCGCCGTCATCCCCTTCTATCGGTTGAAGGACGTGATGCACCCCTACTTGCTGCTGAGTGTATACTGCATCCACATGTACCTCGCCCTAGAACTCGTCCTTGCCTGCGCCGCCGGCGCCGCGGCTCTCTTCCTTCCCCGGGGCCTTGCGATCGAGCCGCAGTTCGACGCTCCGTACCGCGCTGCCTCACTCCAGGACTTCTGGGGCCGCCGCTGGAACCTCATGGTCTCCGCCATCCTCCGGCCCTCCATCTACCTACCAGTCCGCGCCCGTTTCGGCCGCGCCGCCGGCATCCTCGCGACCTTCCTTGTGTCCGGCCTCATGCACGAGGTCATGTTCTGGTACATCACCCTCGCGCCGCCCACCGGGGAGGCGACAGCCTTCTTCGTGCTCCACGGGGCGTGCCTGGTGGCGGAGGGGGCCGCGCGGCAGGCCGGGTGGTGGCGGCCCCCGGCGGCGATGGCGACGCTGCTGACGCTAGGGTTCGTCGTCGCGACGGGGTTCTGGCTCTTCTACCCGCCGATCCTGAGGAGCCGGGCGGACGAGGTGGTGCTGGCGGAGTGCGCGGCGGCAATGGCTTTCTTGGAGGACGCCGGTCGGGCGGTGATCGCTTGGGTCCGTTGACCGGATCGGAGGATGCGGTTCACATGGGGAAGTCGACGCAGCGCAGAGAACAACGGGTAAATAAACAATTACTTCTTCTGACGCTGGCGCGAGCGGCGACGGTTTTATTTATTCTGCCCTCATTCTACTGCGACGATTTGTATTATTTAACGTTGATGTGAGCTACCGTTGGGAAAGTAATTTTAATTTGTTATGCATTACTTCGAAGGTGACAGCTTGAGATTTGAATACAACCTTATTTCCCTCATCTCTATGTTTTCTTTTTATCGAGAACTTGTATGATAGATTCTAACATAGGTTTCAGATCGGATCTAATCATAGTCAGTTCGATCAAATATTGAGAATAATCAATAGTTAATGATTAGCAAACTCGGTATAATTAATGCAATTGTTGTTGAGATTCATATTTTGAATCTCTCTAGTAGATGAATACAACTAATATAATACAATACAAAATTTATAAGATGTGACAAATGAGACAACTGTGATCCACAATCACAATAATAAACTAAAGAATTCATTGTAAAAAATAAATTATTTTTTTATTAGCAAAGAGATTCCAAATAATATATATATATATATATATATATATATATATATATATATATTAAAATGAAGAATTATTGTGCCCAAAGATTATATATCATTACTTTCTTTGGGCAATTGGCAGCTGGCAAAAGTTATCTCAGCTGCACCAACGAGCATCCATCCATTGCTGTGTGATTTCTTCTAAGAAATTTGTCATCATGAGTAGGAAGAGGAATGTCGAGGCTAAAGATCCTTTCCTAAATGAAATGGCCCAAGAGACTCTGAAAGGGTTTCAGTGTTCCAATGGTGATCGTCAGTGAGCTTTGGAACAGAAGTAGAGATACAATTCAGATCAAAGAAATGTGGGTTTCCAGGCTACGAACGAAGATGTCGAAAGAGCCAGCCTTGCTGGGCGATGTCAGTGCTTCACCCATCCCCTGTGAAGCCAACTCTAAGCTCCTTCGTGCACACTAGCATTTAGTAATTGTCAGGACCGGCTAGAATTGTGAGGAGGCTCTCTCTTCATTCCGAGGGGTGGGATGAATCATTTGAATGTTCCTTTTCTGATGATTTCTGAGATCTCAGGAAAAGTATGCCCAACAGGTGAATGAATCAGAAAAGAATGTTCCTTTCCTTTTCTGATGATTTCTGGGATCTCAGAAAAAAGTATGCTCAACATTTCATTTCAGGCTTAGTTGAAGGTCAAATTTTGGATTAGATATTAAATAGTGTTATTACGAATTTATTTTGATTTTTTATAGAATAACTGAAATAATTTTCTCTTTTGCAACGACTCAGATAGACTTTCTATCTATCCTCCATTGATTTCTATGGAATAACTTAAATAATTTCCCCCTTT
The DNA here is from genome assembly GCF_036884655.1 of Musa acuminata AAA Group. NCBI lineage: Eukaryota > Viridiplantae > Streptophyta > Magnoliopsida > Zingiberales > Musaceae > Musa > Musa acuminata. The sequence goes on along the minus strand of NC_088352.1, from coordinate 31,961,452 downwards.
TGCAACTATTTGGTACAAAGATCCTCCTTTGCTACTACTAGTGACTATATCTTTAGGAATGCTGTCACGAGATCAGGAGAATTTATTAATACAGAGATAATTATCTGAATTTATGGTTTTTAATTAGAATGTGATAACTCACCAAATCCTCTTTGCAATCATGTGTTTGTTGGATGTCAGGATAACTCACCAAATTCTATTTTATGCATATTTTAACACTCCTTATCGTATGATCATCGTGGTAAAAACTACGATCATTGCACTCATCTTATCTTTGATATCGCTACGTTTATTATTATCATTATTTATATCATTTCTACTACTCTTTTAAAAATCGTATGAATATTTTCATGATCATAAGAATGTTACTATATTCATCATGACATCATTGCCATGACTCGCTTAGCGACATCGATCATTATCACCAAAAGTAATCATCATATATTTTAGTTATCGATTCCGTCGTTGTCACCATAATAATTTAGACGATACTAGCATCAACCCTTCTTCTTCGTCATTATCAAACATCTATTTGATTACAAAAATTCTTTTAAACCTTGTCAATGTTTTTATTAATCACAAATATGGGAGTATTTTTATAAAAGAAATCTAATTTCTTTTCATAAGTTTCTTTTTTTAAAAGGAGAATAAATAACAAGGATGTCTCTATTGATTAACTCTCTAATGCTCGATAAAACTATAGAAAGTATAATATTCATCAATAATAATAATAATAATAATAATAAGAAAACCATAAGTCCCAATGATACAAATCTGATGCTGGAATCCTTAATTCTTCAGTCAATAAAATATGCTGAACAGTTTACAAGCCGTCAGTCAGCACAAGTATCCTATATCGCAATTAAAACATCCCTAGTTATCAAGGGTTAACAAACATCAACAGCGCACAATGCTGTGAATATAATAGCTTTTATTGTTATTTTGTGAGATGACAAGTGATCTAAGTTTGTGTTGAAGTCCAAAAACGTAATGATGCGGTCTTCATCAAAGAAGGAAAAGAACGCTTAAAAGAGGATATGACGAATGATTGTTGTCAAACCACTAAAATATTCCGTATTCTTTTGACCTTTACGCTCTTTATATAATGACATGAACGTACTGTAAACTGTATATATTGAGTGCTTCGCATAATTCTTATTATTTAGAATTATACCGAGAACAATATACGACTGCACAGAGCAAAGTTATATAAACCTCCTTATAATTGACTTAGAATCACAATGTGTAAGGCCTCCAACCAAGTGGAAAGTCAGAAATGATATGATATCGTAATTCTATATATTTTCCTATAAGAACGTAAAGTCAAAATCATCAACATATAAATCCTTTTGCGATGTTTTGAAATAATAAATAAACTTTTAAATCATGTAGATGCCAATAGTCTCTTATAGATGAAATCAAAGGATACTTATATCCTATATATTCTGATGTCTCCTTTTATTTCCTTTCGTTTAACAACATCAATTTTCAATCTTTTATTTTCTTCATGATATAAGTTATAATTAATTAAAAACATTATGATTCATCAATCCATAATCTAAAATATAAATCTAATTAATATTAATATAAGATAATTTAAAATCATACTTCATATAATTTTTTTGAATTTGATCTGAATTTATTTGGTATCAAAACGGATTCTCAATACATTTTTCTTTTTTATTTTCTCTTTATTTTTTTAGTTTTCTCTTTCTTTCTCTCTACAGTGCCAAAAGCCCATCCCCTCTCATTTCTTTTTTTTTTCACAATCTATTTCTCTCTTTCTTTGTTTTTCCTTCCTTCCTTTCTCTCCTTCCCGGATATCTCTCTCTCTCTTCTTTTCTCTCCTTTTCTTCTTCCTCCCTTCTTCTTCTTTTCTCTAATCTCACAGCCGAAGTGTTCTCTGTATCTTCTCTTCTCCCTCTTCTTTTCTTTTCCCTTTTTATCTTCTCTTTTCTTCTTCTCCAATTCTCTCACTGTTTCCCTCTTCTCTTCTGTCCGATTTCACCTCAGATCTGATGAGGATAGTAATCATGATAAGACTCGGCTGACGTCAGTCACGCCTCACGCCTAACCCTGCAGGCTCGAGGGACGCCCCGAAGAGATCCTCGTCGTCTGGATCCGAACCGAACTGCGTCAACCCCGAGGCCACGGCTCTCAAGTTGTTTCCCACAACAAGATCCTCTATCGTGCAAATTAGATTTTACATTTTAGTTCATGTTATTCTTGTATTTACATTTAGTTCCTCTGAGAAAATTAGAGATTAACACAATGAGATGCTGTGGTCTCTCCATATTCATCATATCACCTGCAATCAGATAATGTGACATTTAATGTCAATATAATATATGTCAATTCATAATTAATGCATGCAACACAAAGTGTGAGGTTAGATTAACTCACATTTCGTAGCATCAATTCAAGTTATTTAAGGATTAAATTGGCAAATGACATAAGATTAGGCTCACATGTCAATCACGATGGACATCATTGTATAACAAATTAAGAGTCGTTATGTTCAATATTTGATACATAGAAATATCAATAGAGGACCACTTCAACATGTGATTATATGTTCGAAGCCATGCACTTTGCCCAGAAAAAGGCAGAGGCTCGATGTTCCACATCACCAGCGAGCACCCGACGGACAAGGGGCAAAAAGCACGGAAGCATAATCTCTTATGCTATAAATTGGAGGAATACTCATTTATAATACCATGCTTAAGTCTAGTATTTTGATCATGCACAGTAAAATAGTTAAGCTTAAATTTTGAGAATGCAGTTAAAATAACTCTTTTTTATTTTGTGAAATGTTAAACATGGAGTTTCCAAAATGAAAAGAAAAACCTACTTGCATAAGTCTTTCAAATAGAAACCAAATTTCTAAAAAATATTGAAACATAAATAGTATTTTCGAGATGCAAAATAAATTTAGATTTTAAAATAAGTCTAAAAAATTCTCATGCCTTCCGTGTTACAACGCATTCGATTACCAGAATATATGCTTTGTTCACGTTTTGTCTTTTAACTTTCTTAGTTTTAGAAAACCCTACATGAAACTGATAAACCGAAATCAATCTATTATCAGGAGTATCAATAAAAAATTATTCATTACACATTAGAGATATATGTGAATATTTTTTTTTCTAATTTTCCTTATGTGTCATTTCTTACTTACCTTGATACTATATTTTTTTTTTTTATTTCTTTATAGACAAAAGTTTTTTTTACTTGTAGCTCTTCTTGTGAGTTGTTAATGAGCTCTTTTCTCTTAAGCTTCTTATCTCTTACACACATGGTCAAAAGTTTGGAAAGAACGGCTCGTAGGCAAACCCATTATTCAAGGGGATGAATCGTGAAGAGAAAAAGGGAAACAACAGAGGGAGGAGAGGGAAAGCGAAAGAACCGAGTAGAAGCTTTTGGCTTTTAAGATTGAAGTATATATTTTTCAAGATATATTAATTTTAATGTTCTATGAAATTTTGATTGAATATGCTTAACCATTTGTTAGGATCAAGAGGTCCGCACTAAGAAGAGGGGTGAATTAGTACAGCGGTAAAATATCGTCGGTTTAAAAACTTTCGTATGATAAAAACTGATTTCGATTAAACCGATTTCGGAAGCTTAATAACTTGGAAGCGTATGAAAGAGTAGTGACTAAATAAAGTAATTTACAGTATGTAAATGGCAAGAATAAAATGCAAATCAGATAATATAATAATTTTAGAGTGGTTCGGTCAACGTGACCTACATCCACTTTCGGCGAACTCCTCCGACGAGATCACCAGCATCCACTAGAAGCCATGCTTCAATAGGTGAAGGCCAATCATCTTTTATACCCCTCTTCTCCTTTTATCAGGTTTAGGAGATCACCCTTTCAAGCACTCACACTCCTCTCTAAACAGAATTCTAACACTTCGACTGCGGGAGGATTCTCACAAGAGATTTCTACAGCGATTCTTTACTTTTAAACTCTCTATGCTTGTGTGCTTTAACCAGGAATGAGAGGGGTATTTATAGACTTCAAGTTGATTCAAACTTAAAGTCTAAAAATTTTTCATTCCGGGTTCCCCGGGCACAGGTGGTACCACCGCCTGCGTTGGGTGGTACCACCATAGTGTCGATCGACACTAACACTGTCCTACGCGGTACCACCGCCCAGGTCTGGTGGTACCACTGCTTGGGGGGCAATGCTGGGGGGTACCATCGCCCAGACTGATAGTACCATCACTTGGCACCCTGTCAGGGGTGGTACAACTGCCCAAACTAGTGGTACCATCACCTGGTATAGTCTCGAAGACTATGCCACGATGGAGAGACTTCTTGGAGTATTGTTTGGGCTTCTTATTAGGCCCAACATAGTTTTTACATGGGCCTAGCTAGCCCCTAATTGGGTTGGCCCAAATCCAAGCCCAATTACATGCTAACTACGAAAACCTAAGATATTTGCTAAGCAAAACAAGTCCCTATGTCTATTCTTCCGATGAGCTTCCGACGAACTTCCGGTGAACTCTTGGACTTCACGACAATCTTCTTGGCGAGTTCCGACGAGCTTCTCTAGCAAGCTTTGAGACTTCTCGGTTGATTCCTCCAGAACTTCCGACGAACGTTCGGACTTCCGACAAACTCTTGAACTCCCAACGTAATCGCGTCCTTAACTCTCGGTTGCTATCGTAGTTAATCCTATACATGTAAAAATACACTTCGATCTAGATAATTAATACTAAGCATTAATCAAGTTGTCCGGCATGTCATTGGTCCCTCGACGCTTCGTCCGATTCTTCGGCGCATCATCCTTTCTTGCGGCCTATTGCCCAATTGGCCAATTGACTCCGTAACTCTGATATCCTTGGCGTAATATATGCTCTTCTTGGCCCGATGCCCGAATCCACGGCCCGAAGCCTTCTATTGATACGTCGACCGATCCATCGGCCCGACGTCCAATCTTTTGACATGTTCCTCCGGCCCAATATGATTTTTCCTGCTTTAATTGTCTCATCCTGATCGAAGCATCATGCGTCACTCAAAACGTAGATTAAAATATAAACACTTATCAATTGGTTTCATCATCAAAATCTGAGATTCATAATCTCCCCCTTTTTTATGATGACAACCAATCGACGATAGAGTTAACCTTAACTCCCAGAGTTTAAACAAACTCCCCCTATCAATATACCATATTGATAGAAACTCTTGGATTCAAAAATCCAAGCAATATGTCATGATCAAATCATACATATCATCACCATACTTCAATCTATTTGTCATCAACAAAAAGGAGAAGTTCAGTTCTCATGTGTTTAGAGATATAGATTCAAATCATTGCATGAAAAATATAATATCAAATTTTATCATCATGCAATTTGTAAGCTAAAAAATTTAGCAAGTGTTACATCATTGCTTAGAACATTCAAGCTATCAAGTTTTAGATATGCAAATTTTATAATATACAAGCTAGCAAATTTAAAGATATGCAAGTTGGCATATTTGCTTTTCTTTGCGATGTGCAAGATAGCATAATTTTGAATCTTCTTGAGATTTCAAGCTAGCAATTTCTTCTCTTTTGAGAAGTGCGATTATTTTTACTTCCTTTGCAAAAACTTAAGCTAACAAAATGTTACATTATTTTATAACATGCAAGCTAACAATTTGAGATGTTCAAGAAGCAAGTTCTTTCTTCTCTTTTGAGAAGTGCAATTTTTGCTTTCTTCTTGAATTGTGTGAGCTAGTATCTTTTATCTCCTCGTTTGTCATTGTCAAAAAGAAGGGAAGAATACAATTTTATATCTCTTTATCCCTTTATATCAATTTTTAAATCATAACAAAGGTAAGTATCAATCTTATTTATGCATCATTATATTTTTAATTTAAAACATACATAATTTCAAAACCTTACATTTTATTTTTCATGCACGATACCGAAAATAATTCAATCATCATTATGAGCATATCATAAATGATACTAAGACATTAAAAAAATTAATCATTTATCAACATTTTGATAATAAATCAATCATCATGATACTCATAAGCTAGCAAATTTTATATCATTTTAGAGCATCAAAACAATATCATGAGTATTTCATGTATAATTTTATTTCATCGCATTCATCATTTAAAGCATTCATGATACATATCATATGCATCACATATATCATCACAATAAAAAGCATAAGTATTGCATGCATCATTTCAAATCATAAATGTTTCAAATCATGATGGTATTAATTTGTCGAATTGCTTCCTACCGATCATAACTTTTCCCTCTTTTATCATTGTAAACAAGAAAGAATAAGAGTAACAAAATAGTATAAAATATTTCAATAATTTCAAGACATACAAGCCATAAATACAAAGACATCATGTCATGAAAGATAAGACCTCTTGAATTATAAAAGAAATGATTCATTTTATCAAATCTCTTTTTTTTATAAATAGCAAAAATTATAGGTCTACAGAGATCTTGATTAAAAAAAATCTCAAGTAGTAAATCCAAGAAATCAAGATCATGATTTGAATACAAACTCATTCAAATTCAAATCGTCAAATCAAAATTATTTTCAAGAGATTCATAAAAGGATGATCAAATAGATTCATCAAAGTCAATAAGATAGAGAAAAAAAATTTTCAAGAAAAATACTTTTCTCTTTTAGTTGTTTCAATTCATTTGATTAACTTCATTCAAGCATGTCTTTTTTTTAATTTATGCTAAATAAAAACATGCATCAACATCTAGGATCGAAAAATAAATTTCGTCATAAAAACCATTCATCTTGCTTATAACCAAAAAAGCCACTTTTATTACTGTGAAAATCAATAATCCATAAATCGCAAGAATCATCATGCATAATTTCGAAATATAAATTTATTAAGCATGATCTCAAATTATATTATTTCATCAAGCATGATTTCGTATTTTCAATCAAAATTATTTTGTTTGTTTATCATAAAATATACATTTTTCTTTTTAGGTAAATCTAACTTTTCAAACTTAGTTTTTGATACAAAATCCATGCATCATCATTAAGCATGATATCAAACTTTTTAATATTTTTATTAAGACATTAAGCATGGTTTCAATCAAATACACATTATTTCTTCTTGAAAAATATTCATAGGATCATCAGTAGATTTAAATCTAACATTTTATTCTATTAACATAAAACATTCAATTTTTATTATCATTTTTAAAATTACTAGCATGATCATAATTTTTGTATTTTATTTTTAAACATGCAATTTTCAAGAAAAATAATTATTCTAAATAAAAATAAATAAATAAATATATCATGAAAAGTATCAAGCAATTTCAAAATAAATTAGGGGGATTTCGATTACCTTATTGTTGAAAGTAGTTAAGGCGTAGTTTGCCTCCTTGCCTTTGTTCATTTTCTCCTCGTCTTCGGAGGAACTCGATTCATCCCAATTTGTGTTCTTCTTCTTCTTTCGTTCAAAGTAAGTAGTTGCGTTCTTTTTATTCTTTAATTTTTGTTTCATAAACCTTTTAAATTTATTTGTGAGTTCAAGTTCATATTCACCATCACTTGAGCTTATGCTCGAGTGGTCTTCAAATATTCTCAGTTTGAAATCCTTCCTATTCTTTAGAAGGTGGTTCTCAAGTTTTTTACGTGTATTGCACGTCATTTCTTAGGTCATTAAAGACCCTAATAGTTCTTTAATTGGAAAGGTATTCAAATTTTTTGATTCTTGAATTACTGTTACTTTTGAATCCCAATTCTTATTAAGAGAAAGGAAAATCTTGTTTACAAGTTCAAAATCCGAAAAACATTTACTAAGAGCTTTTAAACTATTGATGACATCCGTAAGTGGTGTAGATATCAACAATAGTTTCGCTCGGCTTCATTTGAAACAGCTTAAAATCATGTATTAAAAGATTAATCCTTGAAACTTTTACTCTACTAGTGTCTTCGTGTGTGATTTTGAGAGTGTGTCATATATCGAAAGTCGTTTCACACAAAGAAACCCGATTAAATTTATTTTTATCTAAAGTATAAAATAAGGCATTCATAGCCTTTGCATTTAGAGAAAATGTATTCTTCTCCGAATCATTCTAATTGTTTATTGTAAGAGAAGACATTTAAAATCTGTTTTTGTCTATGTGCCATAAATCGATATTCAATGAAAGCAAGAAAACTCTTATTCGAGTTTTCCAATAAGTGTAGTCTATCCCATTTAAAAAGGGAGGACGAATGAGAGAGTGACTCTCTTGAAAGCCGAAAAGAGTCATTTCTCTTAGGTGTTAAACCAATTGAGAAATTATGAGGCTCTGATATTAATTGTTAGGATCAAGAGGTTGGCACTAAGAGGGGGGGGTGAATTAGTGTAGCGGTAAAATATCATTGGTTTAAAAACTTTCGTATGATAAAAATTGATTTCGACGTAAACCGATTTTGAATGCTTAATAACTTGGAAGCGTATGAAAGCATATTATCTAAATAAAGTAGTTTGCAGTATGTAAATGGCAAGAATAAAATACAAACCAGAGAACACAGTGGTTTTAGAGTGGTTCGGTCAACGTGACCTACATCCACTTTCGGCGAACTCATCCGACGAGATCACCGGCGTCCACTAGAGGCCTTCCTTCAATAGGCGAAGGCCAATCACCTTTTACATCCCTCTTCTCCTTTTACCGGGTTTAGGAGATAACCCTTACAAGCACTCACTCTACTCTCTAAACAGAATTCTAACACTTAAACTAAAGGAGGATTCTCACAAGAGATTTCTACAGTGATTCTTTACTTTTAAACTCTGTGTGCTTATGTGCTTTAACCAGGGATGAGAGGGGTATTTATAGGCTTCAATTTGATTTAAACTTGGAGCCTAAAACTTTCCCATCCCGGGTTCCCCGGGTACGGGCGGTACCACCGCTTGCGTTGGGTGGTATCACTACCTAGTGTCAATCGACACTGACATTGTCCTGGGCGGTACCACCACCCAGGTCTGGCAGTACCATCGCCTCGGGGGCAGTGCTAGGCGGTACCATCGCCCAGACTTGAGGTACCACCACCTGGCACCCTGCTAGTGGCGGTACAACCGCCCAGACTAATGGTACCATCGCCTGACATAGTCTCGAAGACTGTGCTATGACGGTGAGATTTCTCAGGACACTGTTTAGGCTTCTTATTGGGCCCAACACAATTCTTACATGGGCCTAGCTAGCCCCTAATTGGATTGGCCCAAATCCAATCCCAATTACGTGCTAACTACGAAATCCTAAAACATTTGCTAAGCAAAAAAAGGTCCCTATGTCTATTCTTCCGGCGAGCTTCCAGCGAACTCCTGGACTTCACGACGATCTTCTTAGCGAGTTCCGACGAGCTTCTCTGGCAAGCTCCGAGACTTCTCGGCTGGTTCCTCCAGAACTTCCGACGAACGTCCGGACTTCCGACGAACTCTCGAACTCCCAACGTAATCGCGTCCTTGACTCCGAGACTTCATTTTGCTTCATGCCTTGCTATCATAGTTAATCCTGCACATGTAAAAACATACTTCGATCTAGATAATTAATACTAAGCATTAATCAAGTTGTCCGGCATGTCATTGGTCCCTCGACGATTCGTCTGATTTCTTTGGCGCATCGTCCTTTCTTGCAACCTATTGTCCAATCGGCCAGTTGACTCTGCAACTCTGATATCCTTGGCGCAATATCCGCTCTTCTTGGCCCGATGCCTGAATCTATGGCCCGAAGCCTTCTATCGATACGTCGACCGATCCACCAGCCCGACGTCCAATCTTCTGACATGTTCCTCCGGCCCAACATGATTTTTTATGTTTTAATTGTCTCATCCTGATCAAAGCATCCTGCATCACTCAAAACGTAGATTAAAATATAAATACTTATCGATTGGTTTCATCATCAAAATATGAGATTCAACACCATTAATGTTTATGTTCAGTATAGTGCAAATAGTCTCAGATTAAGTTATGTTAATATTTAGTGTAAAATAAAAATATTTATGTTCGATGATTAATATTTGATGAGATGGATATTGTTTTGAGTTTTTATATGTTTTAAGATGTTCAATCATATGTGATCTCATGATATGATTAATATCGTGAAGATATATCGATCTTGATTACTTATTATATTAGATATGTGAAATTTATAGGTGTAAACTCTTCATCGTTTAGAGGGAAGAATGTAATAGTTTTTTATTTTTGAATATCTATTTATAAATATAGATATTAGAAGGATTAAATTGTAAAAAATACAAGGGGTTTTAAGGAACCGGGGTTATCGCTGTGGGGGAGATGGGGAGAACGAGAGGAAAATAAAGGAGGTTGCGGCTATGGTCGTGGGGGAGAAGGGAAGGAAAATAAAGGAGTCTATGGATGTGGGGGTGAAGGGAAGGAAGGGAGGAGAAGGGGAGGAAGAAGAGAAGAGAAGGGAGAGAGTGAAACAGTGGAAAGGGGAGGAGGAGAAGAGAGGAGGCTGTGGCTGTTGTGGGGGAGAAGGAAAGGAAGGAGAAGAAGGAAAGAGAAAAGAGAAGGGGCTGCAACGGTGGGGGAGAAAAGAAGAAAGGAGAAAAAAGAGAAAGAGAATGGAGAAAGGAGAGAAGGAGAACAGAAGAGAAGGGGGCTGTGGCTGTTGGGGAGAAGAGAAGGAAGGAGAAGAATGAAAGAGAGGAAGAGAAGGGAGAGAAGAATAAAGGAAAGAAAAGAGGAAAAGAGGAAGACGGAGAAGGGAGGAAGAAGAAGAGAGGAGGGAAAAAAAAAAAGAGAGAGAAAAGGAGTAAATAGAGGAAAGAGAGAAGACTTAAAGAGGAGGGCTAATGGGATTCAACCATAGACCTCAAGTCATTCCCTCAGTTTTTTATTATAGAGGCTAAAAAACTTCAATCCTAAGAAAACAGAAGATTTATCGTTTTCTAGTATACTTAGATCATTAAAGAATATGATCTTTACTTTACATCTTCATTTTTAACATGATCCTTACTTCACATCTTCATTTTTAAGTTTAATTATAAATTTAATACATTATAAAACAATAATTATATAAATTATTATATTCGTAATTTATTTTAAAAAATATGTCTCGATTGATTTGATCATTTTGTAAGCATAAAATTATATGAATATATGCATATATAATGATTTGTAGTATGGGAGTGTATAAATATTTTAATATATTTGTGTGTGTGCGCGTGTGAGTGTAAAAGTCTGTAAATTTTTTTTATAATATATGTATATTAATATTTTAAATTATTTTGACATAAAATTTTATGTTCTTATAGTGTATATACTATATTGTAGAGTTGTGCTTACTAAGGAAGTCCTAAGATGAGAAGTTTACCATTAAATGTCTTATGTTCATAATTTTAAAATGATATATATATATATATATATATATATGACATAATATATATTCATTAGAATAAATTTATAAAAATTTATACTTAGTGATTACACACTATCGATCCTATTTTATAGGTAGAAATACTAGTACCATACTCAAATGATTAGGTAGGAAAATGAATACATGCAAGCCTATGCCAACAATGACCTATGGACATTTCGTGTATAAAAATTTTGGACATATTAAGTTATGTTGGATGGAATTAATTGGATATGTTCTGTTTGAGTTCATTTGGTTAAATATTTTGAATTATGTATAAGATAAATCTTATCATTTTGTTTAGTAATTAGCATGTTTTAAATTTTATAATTATTTATTTTTTATTATATTTATATCGATAGTAGTAATAAATGATTGAAATATGATATCCTACATCAATCTTACCTATATGATATAAGTAAAACGAAGAATATGATGTTACGTGATTATCATCAATTAATATTATATTATGAGATAAGAATCTGTACCTCATCTTTAGTTAAAACATTATACAATATCTCTTCATTAATTCATTAATAAATACAATAAATCCTTATATTGATGTATAATATAAAAAAAACTAAAATTACATAAAGTGCATCTACAAAAAGTTACATAATGAAAATCTAATTGATATGTCCAAATAATATCAATTATCAATGTTTTAAAATAGTTCAAGATTTTAATTTATATGTCCAAACCACTTGATGGTTTCAATAATAATCAATATATTTCATTATATATATATATATATATATGTATATATATATATGTATATATGTATATATATATATATGTATATATATGTATATATATATATGTATATATATGTATATGTATATATATATACCATATGTTTATTTTAACTTGACACAATATATTTTAAGTTTTTAATGAATAAGACTGATAATAGGAGCACTAAAATAATTTTTCATACGTGTGGGTCTAAAAAAATTAAATTATTATTTTATTTCAATTAATGAAGGATAATTACCTCTAGTGCCAAGCGCTAACCCTCTACAAGTCAATTACAATCTTATGTGCTGTTATTTATCCTTTTATAATCATCTTAAAAATTATTTTATCATAGATATGATTATCATCAATTAATATGATATTGTAACTTAAGAGTCTGTGTTTATTCCTAGGTTAAAATATTATATGACATCTCATCATTAATTTATTAATAAATCCTTATATTAATGCATAATACAAAAAATAATTAAAATCACAAAATGTGCATGTAGAACAAATTACATAATGGAAATCCACGTGATGTGTCCAAATAATATCAATTATCAATATATTTAAAATAACTCAAGACATAAAATAATCCTTTGAATATATATGTCCAAAATCACTTGATGGTTCAATAATAATCAACATATTTCATAACATATTCATACCATAAGTTTGGTTTTATCTTGACATAATATATTTTTAATTTTTAATTAATAAGACCGATAACAAGAGCGCCAAAATAATTTTTCATACATCTGGGTCTATAAAAATTAATACTCAAATTATTATATTATTTTATTTCAATTAACTCATGAAAGATAATTACCTCTCTATAAGGCCAATTGCCTAACCCTCCACAAGTCAATTACAACCATATGTGATGTCATTTATCTTTTTATTTTATCTTAAATTATTTTACTACAGAGATGATTACCATCAATTAATATTATATATGGTTTCAATAATAATCAATATATTTCATAATATATACATACCATAAGTTTGGTTTTATCTCGTCAAAACCAATATATTCATTATATAACAATTAAAATAAAAAAAATGAAGTAATAAGAAGAACCAGAATATCGATTAGAATAAAATTTATGCTCAAATTAAATACAATTGATTCTATCAAAGAAAAATCTCACGTACAATTTATGTTTTGAATAATATGGATAAAGTATAGCTCTGAAACCACTGGTGTTAGCAAAATAATTTATGAATTAAATCTACCGTGAAATATAAAGTTACCTTCTGATTGTTTAACAATAATGGTTTGAAGAAGAACATTGAACTCCTTGAATGATGCACTTAAAATAATGAGTGGATAACCATAAACCTACTATGTATAGACCTTGATGGATAACCATAAGCCTATTATATATAGACTAGACAAGGGATCTTAATTTAATATAATTCATAAAATGTTTAATATATTATTCTTAATACTTTTATTCATGAAATACTCAATGCTTTATCATTATTATTAATATGTAATTGAAAATAGTTCAATTTGACATGTGAATAATTTATTTTATTGGATTCCGTTGACCACTAAAATCTCAACACCCCAAATAATTATTTGACCAGAACTGCTAACGAAACTCTCTTGACGGGCATGTTTGTCGTAAAGATGGTTACTGCATCTTTGTGCAAGAAGAGGATGGTCTTCCTTTTCATTGTTGGTACCGCTTGCTTCCACCGTGAAAAGGGACGAAGGCTAAATAGGAGCATCGATGGCCACTCAAGGCTTTGGAGGAAGATAACTTTCTTACCGTTTGTTCTCTCTTACTTGATGCTCTCGCAAGAGGGCAGGATAGAATATGGAGTTGTCTTCGCCCCCTTTACCTTTTCTTAAAGAGATCTTTCAATACAAATGCATCTACCTTTCGGGAACCACATGACAAATGCGACTTGTCCCTTGACGGAAGGAAGCTCTGTGAGCTGACAAGAGAGGAGGAGGAGGAGCTCATTAGTCCTTACGTTCATCCAGATTTAGAGGAATTAAGTCAAAAACAGCTCGTAAAGATTTAGAAAAAAGGCTAACGATGAGGTGTTCATATATTAAGGATTGGATTCAGGAATCAAAAGTGTGCTATACTACTTACTACGCATCAGCTCATCTAACTCATGTAGTGTGCTATACTACTTGTTCACGAATACGACTAGTTTATTAGTAGAAGAAATAGAGAGGACAAATCCACACAGACTATATAGATATTTATTTGCGAAATTACCCGTGGGGTTCATTATTCTTCTTATGTGTGTGATTCCCATGCAGGGGTGGGGTGGTCCAATGAATGATGATGATATTCCAGCCGATCAACGCAAAAGGACCAAACCCACACAGACTGTGTTATCGAGTGAGGGGGGGGGGGGTGTGTCTCAGGTACGGTCCTGACCGCACATGACATGCAATCGAGTCGTGACAGGTTACGTGGTTTCAAATTTTCTATTCATTCCACATCAAATTTGTGTCACGGGATTTGCCATCACATACATACTCACCAGTTAGTTCATGGGCTTTTGACACTGTGCTTGCCAACTGGCAGTCTGTACTTTTTACAGGCAAAAAAGAAAAGAAAAGAAAAGAAAAGGCGAACTGGCAAAAAATGGAAGTGTTGGTTCACATGCTCACAGGAACCGACTACAATCGAGCAATTCCAATGAATCTTTTTTAGGCTTCCTCTGCGATCGCGAGTAAAATAATGTCAACCGCCAGTCTCTCGCCAACCCTTGGAACTCCGCGACATGATCGTTTCGAGGGACAGACAACCACTGTAAAGATCCTCCTCATCGGGGGTCTCATTTCCTCTGTGGTGCTTCCGGGCACTGCTCTCTGCTTGAACATCTGATTGATACGTGACCGACTCCCGAACAAACCATGATGAAATTTGAATTCAAACACGACCAGATAGGAGCTTGTTATCTTCCGTTGGAAGTCTCCAGAAAAATCTGGCACCCAGATCAGATCACGTCGAGAAGGGGCGAGGAGATCGAAGGGCGTCCGTCCATTTTGGTGTACTCGATCGTCACCCGCAGCCTCCTCTGCTTACTTACGATTCATTCTCATTCTCCCTCCTCACAACTCAACAAGTGGCATCCATCACCGTGCGACGCTCGCTCTCTCTCTCTCCTCGTCGGTGATATCCGCGTCCAACAAAATCCGCAACGGAGTCCTCCAGAAAAGGCCTCAGCATCCCTATTTATTACGAACCCCCGTGACACTGGCGACTTTGACTTCCCTACGACCTCACATTCGCTCGCCGATCCTCCCTCCCTAACTGCACCGACGCCGGCTTTGCCACAATCCCAAGCCAGCCGTCGAGATAGTGAGGCCGGTAAGAGGGGCGAGTCTAATCATCACCTTCCGAATCTTCGCTTTCAAAGAGACCAGTGGAGGAGGGAGGAGGAGGAGGAGGAGGAGGAGGAGGAAGAGAGAGAGGCTGTTGTCCTGTTCGCTAGGGAGATTTATTGTGAATTAGTAGGGGGTGGCGTGGGGACGACAGCTTGTTGGATGCTTCTGCTCTCATCTTTATCTTTTTCCGTTTAGAATCAATCTACTTCTCCGTTTTCAAGCCCATTAGTCGATTTGGTTCTTGGAAGCCAAGGCGTAGGCGTTGGATCCAAATCTCTCGTCTTATTCTTCATTCTTCTCCACTTCGCCATCCGATAACCAAGGGTAGAATCGAAGTGTGATGATGGATAGCCTGCCGTCCGCCCCTGGCAAGTTCAAGATGGACAAGCCCCAGTATCACTATCACCACCACCACCACCCGCGTCAGCTCACCCTCCGGTGGCATCACTACCCGCTCGTCTCCAAGGTCGCAGTCTGGTCTTTCCTCGTCATCGCCCTCCTAGTCGCCTTCTTCTTCCTCTCACCCACCACCCCCAACTCCTCCTCCACCTCTGGGCGTCGCTCCCTCCGTAACGCCGCCCCGTGGGGCGGCCCCGCCTGGGAGAAGTGCGTGCGCTCCTCCGCCCGCGTCCGCCGCTCCGGCGGCATCTCCGTCCTCGTCACTGGCGCCGCCGGCTTCGTGGGTACCCACGTCTCTACCGCGCTCAAGCGCCGCGGCGACGGCGTCCTTGGGCTCGACAACTTCAACGACTACTACGACCCCTCCCTCAAGCGCGCCCGCCAGGCCCTCCTCGACCGCGCGGGTGTCTTCGTCGTCGAGGGCGACGTCAACGACGGCCCTCTCCTCCACAAGCTGTTCGACGTGGTGCCCTTCACCCATGTGATGCACCTGGCCGCGCAGGCCGGCGTCCGTTACGCCATGACCAATCCGTCCTCCTACGTCCACTCCAATGTCGCCGGGCTCGTGTCGGTGCTCGAGGTCGCCAAGTCAGCGGACCCGCAGCCCGCCGTTGTTTGGGCTTCGTCGTCTTCCGTCTACGGCCTCAACTCCCACGTGCCCTTCTCGGAGGTTGACCGCACTGACCGGCCGGCCTCCCTCTACGCCGCCACCAAGAAGGCAGGCGAGGAAATCGCCCATGTCTACAACCACATTTATGGACTCGCCATCACCGGCCTCCGCTTCTTCACTGTCTACGGCCCCTGGGGGCGCCCCGACATGGCCTACTTCTTCTTCACGAGAGACATCCTCCGCAGCAAGCCGATTTCCATCTTTGAAGGCCCAGGTCATGCCACCG
This sequence comes from Musa acuminata AAA Group, assembly GCF_036884655.1. Taxonomy (NCBI): domain Eukaryota; kingdom Viridiplantae; phylum Streptophyta; class Magnoliopsida; order Zingiberales; family Musaceae; genus Musa; species Musa acuminata. The sequence continues at coordinate 31,944,702 of NC_088352.1, read as the reverse complement.
TTGCCCGTGATTTTACCTACATTGATGACATCGTGAGCGGTTGTCTTGCGGCTCTCGACAATGCTGGGAAGAGCACCGGTAGCGGCGGCAAGAAGCGGGGGTCTGCGCCGCTCCGCGTCTACAACCTCGGCAATACGTCCCCAGTCCCCGTGTCTCATCTCGTGTCTATCCTGGAGCAACTCTTAAAGGTCAAGGCCGTCCGCAATGTCGTCAAAATGCCACGGAATGGAGATGTACAGTTTACTCATGCCAACATCAGCCTTGCGCAGCGGGAGCTCGGGTATCATCCGACCACCGGTCTGAACACTGGCCTCAAGAAGTTCGTCCGGTGGTACCTTGGGTACTACCCTACTTCCTCGAGTAAAAAGGGATCAAGAGGTGGCAGCAGCAGTGCTCTCTAGCCAGGGAAGGATGTTGGTGGCAGTTGGTGATATTTTCTGCTACTTCCTCAGGTGGATTAAATTGTTCCTTCGTCCAATCCTTATTAATGTTCTTATGATTTTTTTGTTTTCACCCTGTTTTGTCGATTTACCTTCTAATTATTGCTTATTTGCTCTTCTTCTTTACATCTCTGTTTTGTGGTCATCATCGTTAAGAAACGAAGAAGGCATTTAGATATCATTCTGGGAATTGTTTTGCACTGGCATGAACCATTCTTTGTCGTACTTTGTGGTCGTTACTACTAATGAGAAACGAGCTCGCTTGTTCTTTCATTTCTCATGTTTGGTTTTCACTAATGAAAAACAGGTATTTAGATATCATTCTGGTAATGCTTATTAATGTTGGTCAAATCAGTACATATTGATTGGTTTTTACTAATCCAATGAAGGACCGCAACCGAACTAATAAACTTTGAAATATTATCTTTCATGGGCAGGGCACCGAACTAATGAACTCTGAAATAAGCACATGTTCTTGAGTACATGACCTTATAATTATTGCTTACCATCACCTCAAACACTAATTAACTCCATCTTAAACTTAAGCTTTTTTCCCTATTAACAGTAGTAACAAAGTATATCAGATCCAGTAAAATATTATCTTTTGGTAGAAGAAGCAAAGTACATGATTTAAGTTTCTAAGCCACAGTTGATATAGTGAACTGTGTAAATAAGATGCATTAACATTTTAAGTGGTTGTGGCTCTTTTCTTTAGCAGTTTGATTTCTCGACTTTTTTGGATAATTCTTCCTCAAGGTTCCATCTCTTAGTTGATATCAAAATTCCAATGCATGTTTTGCACTTATGTCACAGAGTAGACTTTTCTTCATGATACTATCCTAGCCCTTTAAAAGCAAAGCCCTTTCCACCGATGTGGTAAGGGTGTGGTAAGGGTTTTATCTGTTTTAGAAGCTCCTGTTTAGGCCACTGCTAATGATGGACACAAGAGGATGGATCCAATAGGACTAACATAGGGATTGTGCACGTAGTGATCTATATCTGGAAGGAATAAATGATCAGCCTAGGCAGGAAGGTGTGTTGGCCAACCCCTTTAGATACTGGACAAGTGAACACTATGTGAAGCCTTCTAGGCAAGATGAACTGCAAGGACTTGAATTTGAAGATCATGTTCTGTTCCACCTATGGAGACATCATTAAATAAATTTTTAGGAATATAAAGTTCCTATTTCTTAATTATTATATTTGAAACTCGTCTCTAAATTTAGAGACATGTCCTCATGTTAAAAGCCAAAGTGATTTCATGATATTGGTCTTTCTTCTAGGTCTTAATCTTCACACCATGGCTTTGTTAGTATCACTGTTTCCTGAGGCAATATTTTATCTCTGTTGGGTTGGCCACATAGTAGGAGTTGAACTCCTTGAATGTCCATTTGAGTCAGTCACCCAACCACTTTGCCTTTGTTTACATATCTAAAGGTGCAAGGTTGATTTTCCTTATTTGGAAATTGATTAGCATGAGCATTGCTTTCTTCAAATGGATCCAAGGGAGACAATTGGTGTCACCATTGGACTGCACTTTTTCATCTTTGACACGACTGATATAGGTATTAATTTGCCAAAACTGTTAGCTGAGTCATTTAGAAGTTTGATGGTTTTTGTTTAAAGAGTTGAGCCAACATCCTCATCAGCAGTTTTTTAAGATCTCTGTGTGATTCCTTGAGTGCATTTCCAATAATGAAATACTCAGAATGTGCCAATGTAGAAAATTTACATTATGTAGCAACCATCACCAAATATTACAACTCCCTAAAGTTCGAACTATTCCAAGTACATTCAAATAAATGCTAAATGGAAAACAAAGCCTGATTTGATAATTTAGAGATATTGGTATTGCATGTTTCTGTTGGTTCTTTCACTTTGATGCTTATTATGACTTTGTGTGGCTCTGAAAAGAAACTCGAACAACTCATCTCAATATTGTTAGTACCAGAAACAGAAATATGATTTAAAAAAAAAGCGTCCCATGGAATTATTTTGAGGAATATATGGCTCTAGAAGTATGGATTGCCAGAAGTATAATACTATTTGTATCATACAAGAACTGCAGATGAGAACAAGGAAGCCAAGAGTAAGAAGCTTTAAGGAACATGATGATATTATTCTCAATCTGAAACAAAAGTTCTTTCTGATTGATTCTTATATGTGATTATATTTTCTAATCATTTACATTTTCACTAATCAAGAGTTTTTGAGGGAATCTTGGAAATAGCATAATTAAATACGAATGTTCCTTTTTCAGTTTTAGTTTTTTTTTACAAACTTAAATTGAAATTGTTCTTCAAAATCCAACACAACCTGAACCTAATGTTGAGACTTCCATACGTTCAACTTATTTATTACCTTCTTAGAGAATCATAACAAATTTCTGGCAACTTGATTTAATTTTCAACTTTATTATCTAAAAGCAAGTACTGGTTCCATAGAAAAAAATTGCTAATTTGTTCTAGCCTTATTGGATCAGATGCTTGCAATTCCATAAAAAAGAATTGTTGACTTGTGTTCTTGTCCTTTTTAGGCATAAAATTAAGTTTCCTTGGAAGCATTTGCTTTCTGCACTGTCATTTATTTACTTGAGTATCATTTTTAAGCAGATCGGACTTTCTATATAGAATTCACTTCCTGTTGCGTTTTGTTGGAAGTAGGGCATATGTGAGAATACCTCTCATCCGAAGCCATTGGCTCTTGACATGTGGTGTTTTGTATTTTTATTTTTCCTTTGAATCTTCACATGGATGTCCCAATTTTTTATATATTTTTTTTCCAGAATTCTGGTCTGCTTTTACAATTAGTGACTAGCACTTGTGATTAAAACTGATTGCAAACTATTCCTCTACACCTTATTTTTTTTTTCAAAACATTGGGTCTTTTTAAAAATTCAGGTCTGTTATGATTCCGTGTTGAGGTCATATACGTCAACTTCTGTCCAACTTTCAATATCCTTTTTTGTGTAATTATATTGCATTTGCAGAACTCAAACATATAACAAAATTGATATAATTTGTTCTACTCGGTGATCATGCTATTTATTAATTTTCTTCTCCATGATTCTTATTACATGAAAATGATTTAATCTGTTATGTGTGTGTGTGTGTATATACACACATACACACACACACACATATATGTATGTATATATATGTATGTATATATGTATGTATATATATGTATGTATATATTGTAAACATACTGTGAAGCTTCCACAAATCCTTTTTGAAAGATTTTCAGATAGCACTTTGATGTTCGTCCCAAATGTGATGCTTCAGAGGTCATCTAAAACTTTGACCATAAGGATGTTGACTTTTTTTGCTTCTTTTGACTCATTGCATCTGCATTTTGTTGACCTTTCACTTTTTTTGTGAGAAATTAATGTCCCAAGTATGTCAGTTTGTAAATTCATGTCCCATGTATTTGGATATCAGATCATTCAGTCAGATTCCAAGGCAAGCTATCAGTCAGAATTTTCCACTGTGTCCATCTTTTCTCATACAAGTCTACTTCAATACAAGTCACTTTAAGAGCTTGATAGCTGAATAATTTATGGACCTGGAATGATATCCCTTGGTATCCTGAGTTACTTGTTGATTTCTATAAGAATTGTACAATTTGTGTGGTTAATATTTATGTTGCATATAATAAAATCCTTTGTTGTTTTGGTTTACACAGAAATTGACGTGGTATCTTCGTTTTTATATGGTCATGTCTTTATTTTACTCTCCATATGAGATAAAGAAGCACAGACTTCATGATTACATCCAGAACACTTTGAAGTTTACAAAACTGTCTGTTCATTTACTGAAATTAACATATGTTCACATAACATAAATGTTAATGTCATTTAAATGATTAAGATAAAAAATTGTATCTGTATATTACTGCTATTAGATGACTACAATAAAGCAACAGTAAGCAAATTGAGGATCATATAAGTGAATATTTTATGTATATTTTAAATTATAAAGCCCAATTTATTCTTTCGTACTTTCCTAGGCATCCTCGTCTCTTTTCTGTGTTTATACAACATGGGAACATATGTAAATGATTTTTTATGTTAGAAACAACTTCCTGAAATATTGTTTTCCAATTGGTGAAACCTCTGTTTTTTGTAAAATCGTCTTGCAAAATCCTATTGGCAATAGAAAAGTTCTTGAATTTTGACAGGAAAATCTGTCTGCAGATTTCTGTTGCACAGGACAACTTATTTGCAAGTTTTTAGCATATCAATTTTTGAAAGGATTCTCTTTCACCTAGTTGCTTTTTTTAATTTTGACAATGCATCTTATATTGCAGGCAAAGCAAAGTATGTTTTCTATCCCTTCGTTACTGAATAAAAGTTTAATGATAATGGACTTTATTCCAAGTTTTATACCCAATAAACCAGAACCTAAACAAGAAGGTGAATCCTCTTGTCGAGGACAAAAGGCATTAAGAATCTATCAGTAAGCTTTTGCTAAGTAGACAATGTCTGCAGCGATACGATTTTTTTTTCTACTGTAATAATCTTCTGATGGTGTGTAATGCTTTCATTTATACTTTTGAGGTGATATTAGCAATAAATTGATGACTGAAAACCAAATAGTTTCTCTTAAACTAAATTGATTTTGTTAATCTTCGTCTCATTGATATTCAAAATGATGCATTTCATATAATTAAAATGATATGCATGTAGGATGCTTTTGGTTATAATTAATTATAATTAAAATCATATAATTAAACTAAGTTTTGGTGCTTTACTCAAGGATGCAAATATTTGATGTTAGCGTACAACACCGCTAGGCATTGCAGAAAGAGTTGTCATGAAGATCATACTTGTTTATAAGTTATTTATGCTTTAGCGTCATCTGTATGTTTGCTTGGACCTGATAGTTGAAGCACTGACAGAGCAACAAGACTATATAGTTGTAAATTCAATGCTGAACTTGAAAGAGGGCACATATTCTTTTTTTTTTTTTTTTTTCTTTAGTACACTGGTAAATGTCTCATAAGATTTGCAGCAGTAACAAGCAGTGGATGCCTTTAAGGACCTTATTTATATAGGTGCATTCATGAAACTATTGTCTAAAAGAATATACATATGTCATTATAGGAACTATGCCTAAATTATTGGGAGAACATGTACTAAATAAAAAAGAAATCTTTAAATCAATGTTATCAGTTATTTTTTTCTCCTCCTGTGATTCATCCAAACTCCAATTACTTAGAAATCTTTAAATCAATCTTTAAAGCTAACTGAGCAGTTAGCTTAAATCAGACTGAAGGACTAAAATCCATTCCAATTACTTGCCAGCTTGTAGCATGCCAAAGTGAAACACTGATGTGGTAAGACAATGTCAAAGGATAGATGTATGGAACGGTATTCCTTGAGTTGATGCATGGTGCACGCAACTAAATGTGCAGCAACCTATCTGGATATAGCTTAAATGGTTAATGGCTGTTGGTCTGATCTAATGTTCTTTTCTGGATATATACATTATGCAAGGCTTCCTTTCTCATACTGTTAATATTTGCTCTTTTATGGAGATTTATACCTAGAATACCTTTTCTCCATTGGACACAGCATCAGATTGCTCAATTTTATTGTCTCTTGTCATCTGTTCCTTTAAAATAGTCAAGGCTCTTGCATCAGGTTATGCTACCTAGTTTCCAACCTCCACATGCTTATATAACTTAGCCATTGACATGCTTGTGATTTGCTTGCTGGGAAAATGCATGTTTGTAAGGTTTTTTGTTTAACTGGTACACATTTACAGATTATTTGGTATTAAAGGCAGAGGCTGCAGCATTTGATATATTGTGATGTAGAAGCCATATAGAAGCATGAACCAAAATTAGTAGTCAAGTAGAAATTTATTTTGAAGAGTGGTGAATTTCTAGATTTTGTGTAACAAGTTCAGAAGAGGCCATATACCTAGTTTTTATCCTTGAGCATTACCTATCTATGAAGATAAGATCGAGCTACGGCCTCTGGTGATATGTGATGTCTGATATCATGACTGCAGGGAGAATATGTATCCGTCATGGTCATGAGGCTACATTGATGTGCTACTCTCTGTGCAGATGAACCATCTGTGCCCATGACTGCAGGGAGAATATGTATCCATCATGGTCATGATGCGACATTGATGTGCTACTCTCTGTGCAGATGAACCATCCGTGCCCGTATGGCTTATCCAGTAATGTAAGTAGGTGAGATGGTTGGTGTTTTTATTTTTTATAAAATGTTTTGCTTCGTTTTTTTTTATAGAAATAATAAGTGATGAAGATAAGATCTGATTCCACTGTTGAGACCAAATTGTTAGGACTTGAACTGAGAAGGATTATTCTTTGAGCTTACAAAGAAGAAGACCTTGAGGGGATTTGGCAATTCATTAACAGATTTTGCCTCCACTAACAAGATCGTATTCTAACATATTGTTTCAGGCCTTTGGAAATTGAGAATTTGATTAGTGGACATAAATCATGAGTCAATGATATAGCTGCCAAAAACATCTTGTTTCTTCTTGTTCATCATCTCTCTCATTTATATTGAGGTTGATTTAATGATGAAAAACATCTATAGGGGTGCTTTATTAGTGTTCAACATTTAAGAGACTAAGTGAATATGAAAAAAATCTAGAGAGATTTATAATATTTAGTTTAAGATTTGATATACTAAAAAAGTTAAATGGATATGCATTGTTGAATATAAGTGAAAAAGTTAAATTGGAGGAGATTTTAATAGTCATATGGGACAAACTTATGATGAATGTAAAGAATTTGCATGATAGTTTTGGTTATGGGAAGGGACATGGAGAGACTGTTATAATTTTCGATTTTTTATTAGAGGAGTCATAATTGGAATTAGAAAGATTTTTTTTTCGCTAGAAAATTAGATTAAATTGTATGTAATAATCATAAAGCTATATTTAGTGAAAACCCGACGAATCAACATACGTTAATGATATTGGATATTTGTTTTAGAAATTAGAAAGAAAAAAGTATAAAAAAATTAAGTATAAGATGGTGAAATTTTAAAAATAACAATGTAAGGATTTTAAATTATATGATGGAAAGAAAGATTTTAAAGTATATATATATATATATATATATATATATATATATATATATAAAGTTAAGAAAAAAAAGTATAAGAATTTAGGTAATATTAGATATATTAAAAGTGAATATAAAAAATTCTTATTAATGATAATGAAATTAAGAAAAGATAAAGAAGTGAAAGAGGATAAATAATAGTGGTGTATTTAATAATTATAAATTTATTTATAAAATTAGAGCAAAAGATGTTTTAAAAAATGAAAAAAAAAACCTAAAAGTATGAGACTTATGATATTCCTATTGAGGTTTTAAAAAAATTAAGAGATCAATAAACAGTTTGATTAACTGATTCATTTAATAAAATTTTAAGATTTAGAAAGATAGACGTCTAATGAATGAAGAGTTTTTCAATATCATTTTATAAAAGTAAGGGTGAGATATAAATTTATTTTAATTAAAAAAATTAAATTCATGAGTTATACTGAAATTTTTGAAAAAAATATTGAAAGTAGAATAAGATTTGGAATAAATATCTCTAAAAATTAATTTAGTCTTATGCATAAAAGATAGAAGTTATTTATTTATTAAAATAATTAATAAAAAATACAGATAGAAAAGTAAATAATTATATACGATTTTTATTGAGTTAGAGAAGGCTTAAAAAAAGTTTTTAACTATATGTATAATAGTACAACAGTTTGTCTTCTCTTTTAGTATATGAGTATGCCAAGTTAAAATGATAAGGAGAGAGCTTATTTATAAAGTAAAAATATAAATGTAGCTCTCTTACACAAACATAGTGCTTTTCTTAATATCTTACTAACAATATGATTCACCTGATTGCTCCTCTTACCAATTCTCTGTATTGCGATCAGGGAAGTGTGGAATCACGTTACGATACAATCTAATTAGCTAATCGAGTCCACCTAATCTCTTATATTTGTTCCCAATTAATAATTGTGCCAACGTGGCTCGTTCATGCACAAACATGGTGCTTTCCTTAATATCTCATTGACTATGTGATTCACGTGATTGCTCCTCGTACCAATTCCGTGTTGCGATAGGAAACTCTGGAATCGCGTTATTGCAACATCTACTTAGGTAATCGAGTCCACCTAACTTGTGATTGGATATGAATGCGGGCTATCTCAGCACAACTCTGGTAGGGCCGAAGATTTGGCCACCTGAGAGTATAATTAAATTTCCTACATCTTTTCGCCTAGTGGCGGCTAACAGACTTCGGAGACCAAGACGCTGTCCTTGTATGTCTCACCTTTATCCCCTCCACCTTCGTCTTGGTGGTTCCCTTCTCTGCAGTCGTGATGGAGTCCTCTCTGTGGCTGCTTCTTTCTCTCGGTGTCTCCGTCCTTTTTCTTCTTCTTCTTCTTTCTAGAGCCACAAAGAGGTCATCGAAGTCCGGCGGTCACCAGCTTCCACCTGGGCCGACTCCAATTCCAGTTGTCGGCAACCTGTTCGAGCTCGGCGACAAACCCCACCGTTCCCTCGCCCGCCTCGCCAAGCTCTATTCCCCAGTCATGACCCTCCGCCTCGGTCAAGTGACCACCGTGTTCGTCTCCTCCCCGGAAATGGCAGGAGAAATCCTGCAGAAGAACGATGCAGTGTTCTCCAGTCGCTGGATCCCAGAAGCTGTTCGCGTGTTGGCCCACAGCGAGGCCTCCATGGTGTGGCTTCCGCCGTGCCAACGATGGCGGAACCTACGTAGAATCTGTAAAACCCAGCTCTTTACTGCACAAAGACTCGACAGCTACCAGTCCCTTCGGCGCGAAAAGGTACAGGAACTGATGCAGTACATCTCTGACAGCACGTCCAAGGGCTTGTTGGTTCACGTCGGGCGCGTGGCGTTCAGCACCACGCTGAATTTAATTTCTCGCACCGTCTTCTCCGTGGATCTCGTCGATCTCTACGCGGAGTCCGCGCAAGAATTCAAGCAAGTGGTGGAGGGGATCACGGAGGAAGCTGGGCGGGCGAACCTGTCCGATTACTTCCCACTGCTCGCAAAGCTCGACCCGCAGGGCATTCGTCGCCGTTCCACCAAATACTTCAAGAGGCTGCATGACATCTTCGATGAGCAAATAGATCGGCGGCTACACAGGGAACGAGATGGAACCACCGCCCGCAATGATTTCCTGGATGAGCTCCTCGAACACCAAGTGCAGGGAGACGGCACCAAGTTCGATCGACAAGCACTGAAATCTTTATTTTCGGTGAGGATACATTCTCGAACGAGTAACGGTGATGGGGCAAACTGTATTCCTACGACATCTAAACCACGAAATGGCTTTGATTTGGCAGGACATATTTGTGGCGGGGAGCGACACGAGCTCGAGAACCGTGGAATGGGCTATGGCGGAGCTGCTTCGTAATCCCCGGACCATGGCGAAAGTGCGTGAGGAGATCGGCCGAGTTATCGGCTTCGCAAGAGCAGTGGAGGAAGCGGACATCGGTTCACTCCCCTACCTGCAAGCCACGGTCAAGGAGACGCTGCGTCTGCACCCACCGGTGCCACTTCTGCTGCCTCGCTTAGCAGAAGCCACCGTGGAGCTGCACGGCTACGAGATACCGGAGGGCACGCGGGTACTCATCAACGTCTGGGCGATCGGGCGAGACAGCAGCACGTGGACGGAGCCGGAGGAGTTCTTGCCGGAGAGGTTCTTGAACAGGGAGGTGGACTTCAGGGGCCGCGACTTGGAGCTCATACCGTTCGGAGCGGGACGGCGGATCTGCCCCGGACTGCCATTGGCGTACCGGATGGTGCACCTCATGCTGGCGTCCATGCTGCAGAGGTTCGAGTGGAGGCTGCCGGAAGGGGTAGAGCCAGGGGATTTGGACATGGAGGAGAAGTTTGGACTCACCTTGATCATGGCTTCTCCGCTCAAAGCTATGGCCGTCCCCACTAAATGCTGTTAGACTAGGATTCATCTTGTCAAGTTAATTTTCCACCGTGAGCTCTGCCAAAGCAAGAAGATGCCGCTTACGAACAAATTTCAAGTTAATTGGCTTTCATGTTCATGTTAGCATTTGCGTCCAAGTTAAAGTTACGATTGGAAATAGGGTTTCCATAAAAGTTGAACCTAGAAGCCACCATTTGTGTTCTCTATCTATTCTACTTGGATCTACAGCTGGATTCATTGATGTTGGATCCACAAAAAGAGGATCACGTTATTGGATAGAACTTTTTAATGTTGGCTTTATATTTTATCCCGGACGTATCCCACTGCAAATCTCATGCATCCACGTCGTCAATAGATCGATCCACTGGAATCTCATGCTTAGTTAAAGATGAAAATAAGATACGATGATTGAAGAGAGATGCCAAATTGAATGCTTGCCCACTTCTGAAAACCCACCCTATTAGCAGAGCTCATCTGAGTGGAACAGACGGCCCCTGAAACACTCATCAAGCAATGTCATCGATCGATAATATGTTCGATAGTTCGCATGACAGTCTTGAGAGTTATGGGAGGATAAAGCACAATGCATGATGATGTTAAAGATAGACTGAATTACGGATCCAAATAAAAATTCTAAAACTAAAGCTTACAGTTGAAAATTTCTCATGTTCTGCATTGTCAGGAACCCCATGTATCATTAGGTTTGCCCACAGTAAATTCAAAAGCCAAATATAAATATACTGTGGCCTCTATAATCGAGTCCAACCATTAGGATCATAGGACTACTGATCGATGCTTGGTGTGGCTTTTATATGAATGATCACTAATCTAATTATTTAATTACCATGTAAAATACTTGTACACAATCTTTTTGTGAACATGTGTATGTCATTAACAAAAGCAACACAAGTCTTCCAACCACGAAAACAACCCTGCCTAAATCACTCAAGTGGTACTGTCAAGTATTTGCCTTTCGACGTAATCTCCTATCTGAACTTCACATGCATTATTTCATAGACCATCGTTCCTTTCGATTACCTCATCTTGTTAAATAAATTATACATTATTTTACTCCTATAAATATACTTGTTAGATTATAATTCTTTACTAATACATTCCATATCACACCAATTGTGTCTCTAAATTTATTATGCACTTCAAGTATGTTAAAGAGAAAGTTTTAATACTCCATGATGTCGGATTTTAATCGTCTTGAGATGACTACGGACAATCTATCATGTTAGCTTTGATACCACACTTGTTGGCTTTTCTACAAAACTTCAAGAAGAAAAGAAAGATAATAGTAGAAGAAACCAAAAGTATCTCTAATACGTAGTGCTTTGGATTGATTCAAAGGCACCTATTTATATTGATCAAAAGATAGAGTACAAGGTTTTTAAAATAATAAAAAAAAAATCTATCATATCCCAATAAATCTTTTCATCCTAATCTATTTATTTCAATCTATATTTTTATCTTTTATTTTATCTAATCCTAACTATTTGATTAATTTTTGTTGAGATTTGATTCATAGTTATCTATCTAGATTGTTATCATGATCTAGTGGTTACATGATGATTTCAATAACCACTTCAATCATGATCTAATAGTTATAAGGTGGTTTCATTAACCATCTCATGATCTAGTAGTTATAGGGTGGTTGTCACTAGGTCCTATAAATAGGACCGTAGTTCATGTAGACAGAGATAGAGATAGAGACAGATATATAGAGAGTCTGTGTGCATTTGGTATCTTGTAAGTGTTCCTCATGTTTTTAATACTACAACGGTTTTCTTGAGTTGAAAGGATTCTTTTTACTCGTATCGTAGTATTCTGTTTTTCTTTGCTCCTCCATCCCCAACATTTGTGGTATCAGAGCCTAGTTTCAATCTGAACTGGGCATTATGGCTTTTAACGACAATTCCATATCTCATCCCGTTATCCCAATATTCTCGGGCAAAAGCTATGAATTTTGGAGTATCAAGATGAAGACTCTATTCAAGTCTTAAGATCTTTGGGACTTAATAGAGAATGGATATGCAGATCCAGATGACGAAATCAGGTTGAGGGAGAATAGAAAGAAGGACTCAAAGGCATTGTTCTTCATTCAACAAGCTGTACATGAGACGATCTTCTCAAGAATTGCAGCAGCGACAACCTCAAAGCAAGCTTGGTTGATACTTCAAAATGAATTTCAAGGCTCATCAAGGGTGATTACGGTAAAGCTTCAAACCCTCCGTCGTGAGTTTAAAATTTTGTTCATGAAAAGCAATGAATCAGTGCAAGATTTTCTTTCTCAAGTGACTGAAATTGTTAGTCAAATGAAATCTTATGGTGAACATCTTCCTGATCATATAATTGTTGCAAAAGTTTTGAGAAGTTTAACTCCGAAATTTGATCATGTTGTTGCCGCAATTGAGGAATCAAAAGATTTATCTACTTATTCATTTGATGAACTAATGGGTTCCTTGCAAGCACATGAAGTAAGGTTGAACAGGTCACTTAAAAAAAGTGAAGAAAAAATATTTCAGGTTAAGGGAGAGTTTTCTACTTCAAAAGAAGAAAAAAAATCAACAGGAAGAGGACGTGGCAGAGGAGGATTTCGTGGTAGAGGAAATGGAAGAGGAAGAGGACACTTTGATGAACAAGGGCAATCAAATTATCAAAAAAATTACAAAAGTGGAATTCAATGTCACTATTGTAAAAAGTTTGGTCACATGAAGGCAGATTGCTGGAAAAGAGAAAAACAAGTAAGCTATGTGGAGAAAAATGAAGAAAATAGTAAGTTGTTTATGACTCATTCACAAATTCAGAACATCTCAAATGATATTTGGTTTTTGGATAGTGGATGTTCTAATCATATGTCAGGTATAAAATCAATATTTAGAGATATTGATGAGACTCACAAGTTGAATGTTAGACTTGGAGATAACAAGCAAATCCAAGTGGAAGGGAAAGGAACAATTGAGGTGAAGACAAATCAAGGAAAGGTAAAATACCTTGATAATGTTTTCTTTGTTCCTACTTTATCACATAACTTGTTGAGTGTTGGACAATTAGTAAATGATGGATATTCAGTAATATTTGATGATGGTTCATGCACTATTAGAGATAAAAAATCTGGTTTGATTATAGTAAATATTTGCATGACACAAAACAAGATGTTTCCACTTGATGTGCCAAATATTGAAAGACATGCGCTTATCACAACTCAAAAGAATGAGTTTAGTTTATGACATTTAAGATATGGACACCTTAACATTAAAGGTTTAAGGTTGTTAAGTCAAAAAGGAATGGTTTTTGGATTGTCTAAGATTAATACACTTGATGTATGTGAAGGATGTATTTATGGCAAACAAAGTAGAAAACCATTTCCTATGGAAAAGCATGGGGAGCATCTAATTGTCTTGACTTAATTCATGCTAACTCATGTGGACCTATGAATATAAAATTATTTAGTAGAAGTCAATATTTTTTATTATTTACGGATGATTATAGTCGCATGAGTTGGGTATATTTTTTGAAATTGAAATCTGAAACATTTGATAATTTTTGAAAATTCAAGGCACTTGTAGAAAGACAAAGTGGTAGATATATAAAGACACTTGAGACAGATAAAGGTGGTGAATTTTTATCTAATGAGTTTAGTTCCTTTTGTGAAGAAAATGATATTCACAGAGAATTAACAACACCATATACACCGGAGCAAAATGGTGTAGCTGAGCGTAAGAATCGGACTGTCGTTGAAATGACAAGAAGTTTGCTTAAAGGAAAACATCTTCCAAATCAGTTTTGGGCAGAAGCAATTGTAACAACAGTTTATTTGTTGAATATTTCACTAACAAAAGCTGTTATGAATCGAACTCATTTTGAGGCTTGGGATGGTATGAAACCAAGTGTTAGACATCTGAGAATTTTTGGTTGTATTGCTTATGCTTTGGTGAATTCACAAAATCATCACAAGCTTGATGAAAAATCAGAGAAATGCATTTTAATTGGTTATTCTTTACAATCGAAAGCATATCGATTATATAACCTTATTAGTGGCAAAGTTATTATTAACAGAAATGTTATGTTTGATGAAAGGGCAAGTTGGAATTGGGAGACCAATAAAGGTGATACACAAATGCAGATTCCAACAGAACTAGACACTCTGCAGAATCAAGTGATAAATCCTGCTCCAACAAATTCATCATCAACCTCACCCAATAGCAGTTCAAATTCGGATTCCTCAGATGAAACCCCTCCAAGAAATTTCAGATCACTGACAGAAATTTATAACTCAACATTTGCTTTGTTTATTTCAGATTCGATAACTTTTGAGGAAGCAGTTAAAAAAGATGAAAGGAGAAAAGCAATGAAGGAGGAAATCAAGTCAATTGAGAAGAATGAAACATGGGAGCTAATGGATCTACCGAAAGAAAAGAAAGCGATTGGGTTAAAATGGATGTTCAAAACAAAATTTAAATGCAAATTATTTGGTTTCACTAATAGTGATTGTGCAGGAGCTTTAGATGATCGAAAGAGTACTTCAGGCAAGTGGAGCTATCACAATGAAGTATTATGGAACGGATGAACAAGTTGCGGATATCCTCACCAAATCACTTCCACTACGAAAGCATATTTATTTTATGTCGCAAATTGGTGTATGCAACTATGAATCAAGAGGGAGTGTTGAGATTTGATTCATAGTTATCTATCTAGATTGTTATCATGATCTAGTGGTTATATGATGATTTCAATAACCACTTCAATCATAATTTAGTAGTTATAAGGTGGTTTCATTAACCACCTCATGATCTAGTAGTTATAGGGTAGTTGTCACTAGGTCCTATAAATAGGACCGTAGTTCATGTAGACAGAGATAGAGATAGAGATAGAGATAGAGACAGATAGATAGAGAGTCTGTGTGCACTTGGTATCTTGTAAGTGTTCCTCCTCCTGTTTTTAATACTACAACAGTTTTCTTGAGTCGAAAGGATTCTTTTTACTCGTATCGTAGTATTATGTTTTTCCTTGCTCCTCATCCCCAACAATTTTATCACACCCACTTAATTCAAATAGTTATAACTTGAAGTTATCTTTATTAACATGAGTTTTGGGCCATTTTATTTCAAACTTTGTAATAGTTTATATTTTACTCTTAAGAGTTGCATCCACCATTTTTGCGTCTTTAACCTTGTTCAGAGTCTTAAGTAGTTGCTTATCTTCACTTTCCTCAAAAGACTCATCAAAACTACTATTGTCTATTGATGCTCGAAACTTCTTAGCTTGTTACTCTTTTTAATGTTCATTATCAAAACTTTCTTTAGAGCTATCATCTTTATCTTCATCGTTTATTGGTGCTTTCCTTTTTGGCAGTCTTTGTAATAGATTTACTAGTAGCAAATAGAACAGAATCCAAAACTTTTCATTTCTTCAATTATAGCTCCTCATCGCTCTTAGCAAAACTTTCATCAACTTTAGCCTTACTCTGAGGTATCTTTTTATCAGTTTAAATTTTGAAAGATTTATCATGTGAGATAATTTATATAGATCTATAAAAATTCAGATGATCATAATAGCTTTAATGCCATAATGTTGATTTATTAGTAACAGTAGAAAGTAAGGAGAAATATGAAAATAATAAGGAAACACTTTATTTTTTTATCATCTTTTTAGTTGCTATCAATTTTTTGATTTCTTATCATAAATCAAGTATTTTTCATCATAAAAAATAGCAAATATCCTTTTATCATCAATTGTCCTATATTAATGATATTTTATTTTAAACAAAAAATAAATATCATATCATCAATAAATTTTTTTACTAGATTTGGTATTCACAGTAAATTCTTTTTTACATTGAATTATTATTAAGTCTTCGAAATAAACTTTTATCCTCTGTCATATGATTACTGTATTCATTATCTAAAAACTAAACAAATCTATAATATTCTTCATTAGATGCTATAAAAAGAATATTTTTTTTTTATTTTATCTAATCCTAACTATTTGAATTAATTTTATCACATCCCCTTAATTCAAATAGTTATAACTTGATCTAATTTGTAACACGAGTTTTGGGCCCTTTTATTTCATACTTTATATGAAATAAAGGTATTGGTTCATTCGGTGCTTCGTTTGAACCTTCGATGCATCGTTCTCTCCTTTGGTGTATTACCCGATCCATTGGCATGTTGACCTTCTGTAACATCCAATCTTTTTGGTGCGATATTTAATCCTTCTGGCCGAATGCCCGAACTCATGACACAAAGTCCTTCCGGCACGTCGACTAATTCTTCGACCAGACGTCCAATCTTCTGACATTATGCTCTTTGGCCCAATGTCTAATTCTCCTACTTCAATCGATTTGTTTTTTCATGATCGAAGTTAGTCCTACGTCACTCAAATGCTTATCAGTGTTGAATCTTAGATATTGATGATAAAATTAATTAATGAGTTTGTGATCTAATCTACATTTTAAAGTGATGCAGGACTAGCTTCGATCAAAGAGAGGCAAATTGATTGAAGTAGGAGGAATCAAATGTTGGGTAGGAGGATCGGTCGGCGTGCCGACAGAAAGACTTTGTGCCATAAGTTTGGGCACTGGCCCGAATGATCGAATATTGCGCCAAGGAGATTGAAAGTTATGGGAGTCAACATGCTAATTGGGCAATACGCTGAAGGAGAGGACGATGCGCCGAATGATCGGACGAAGCGCTAAAAGAACTAATGATATGCCCGAGAACATATGATTTGTGCTTTGTAATAATTTATCTAGATTGAGTTAGTTTAGGTCTAATTGAGTTGATATTGGGGTGAAACAATGTCAACTAAATCAGGGCTGAATTGGGCCTATTGTTTGGCTCATTCAGTGTCCTGTAGCAGGGTTTGGCGGTGGTACCACTAGATTGAGCAATGGTACCACCCCGACACATTCTTCCAAACTATGTCAGGTGATGGTACTACCAGAATGGATGGTGGTACCACCTAGTGTTAAATTGGCAGGCGATGGTACCACCAATACCTCGAAAACTCGGGGATTTAAATTTTGGCTTAAAGTTTTGAAGCCATTTGGGGTCTATAAATACCCCACAAATTTTTGCTTGGATTACATACGAAAATAGAGTAAAAACTTTGTGATTCCAAAGTTGTAAACTTTTTTAAGTATATAGTCCCTCTTCCAAGAGCTTAGTGATAGTCCTAAGGAAGGTGTGTGAGGGAACATTTGTAAAAGAGGGGTGTAAAGGTTCTCTCTTGAACATGTGAAAATGAGAAGAGTATAAGGGTAGTTGATCTTTACCCATTGGAAAGAAGATTGGTAGTGGAAGTCGATGGCCTCGAGTGAAGGGGAATCCGAAGTGGACAATGGTCACGACAATCGAACCACTATAAATCTGATGTACTCGATTTTCATTTCTGTTCTATTTTTCATACTTATATTGTAAACTGATTTACTTGCTTACTATTTTCACTATACTTACGAACACACTTTCAAGTTAAACTCATCTTTCCAATATGAGCTTTATTGAATGATATTTTTGAATTGACGTAATTTTTCGTAGGCACTAATTCACCCCCCCCCTCTTAGTGCCAATTTCGGTCCTAACAATTAGATCATAACTTCATCAATTGATTTCATTATCAAAATTTAAAATTCAAATTTTTTTTCTTTTTGATGATGAAAACCAATTGATGATGGAGTTTTAACTAAACTCCCCTTGTCTATATGATATATTAAAATAAACTTAAATTCAGAAAATGATAACCTTCTAATCATAATATCTTTGAATTTAAGTCAAAACAATTATGATGATGGTGACTCTCACATCATTGCATATATCATAAAATCATGAGTATTGCATATATAATTTTAAATCATCATAATTTCAAAAATCATCAAAGTATACTTTTTCCCCCTCTAGCATCAATAAAAAAAGAGAAAAGTGCAACTAGAAAGTTTTTTAAACATGCATGCTAGCAATTGTTTTTGAGATGTGCAAGTTAATAATTTTTACCTCTCTTGAGATATGCAAGTTAGCAATTATTGATTCTTTTTTGAGATGTTTAAGCTAGCAATTCTTGCTTCTCTTGTAAAATGTGTAAGCTAGAAATTTTTGCTTCTCTTGAGATGTGCAAGTTTGTATGTTTTTGCTTCTTGAAATGTGCAAGTTAGTAAATTTTGTTTCTCTTTTGATATGTGCAAGCTAATAAATTTGGTAATGAAGGATATAATGATACAATTCTTTTCCCTTACATCAATATTCAAATTATCATATAAAAGATATAATGAAAAATCAATTTGGTAATGAAGTATACAATTCATAAATATAAGGAAGTCATATGAAATAAATCTCAAGTTATGAATATTGAAAAATCAAGAGAAAATTATGATTCAATTAGATAAATCAAATAGTGAAAAGAAAGAATCATAGTAAATAATCTTGATTCATAAAAAAAATCTCAAGCTATAATTCCAAGAAATCAAAAGAAAAATTATGATTCATTTGGATAATTCTCTTCTTTAGTAAATAGCAAAAAGAAACATAAGACATCAAATAATAAAAGATCTTGATTTATGCATAAGAAATCTCAAGTCATCAATATCATGATTTGGATAAAACTCATTCAGATTCAATTTATCAAATCATCAAAATCACTTTCATAGTTGAAGAGATCGAATAATAAAATATCTTGATTCATCACTAAGGATCTCTACGATGAAAACTCAATAAGCTTTAGAGATAGAGAAATTTTCAAAAAAAATGTATTCTCTTTTTAGTTTCAATTTATGTGGTTATTTCATACTAGCATGTCGTAATCTTCTATGCTAAAGCAAAGCATCATCGTTTTAAACCAAAAATAAGTTTCATCACAAAAATCGTCAAGATCAATAGTATAATCATTTACTAATAAACCATCTTCAATCAAAATATTTATTACCAATAATTCTAATTCCAATGATATTTTCTTTATTATTGTTGTTTCAGCTAGTAAGCTTCATGAAGTATTTTGGATCTTTGGTCATATACCTTGACCATCCACTATCAAGATTTTATCTTTTGCTCCTAGCTTTCAACTATAAACATTTCTACAAGAAAGATATGTTTGTTCTATGTATCCATTTAACTTTGGGTCCTTCATGATTAGATCTACCTATCTGAAGTTTTGACATAAAATCATTTATGATTAGATCTACCTATCTTAAGTTTTGACATAAAATCATTTATGGTTTCTTTAGGAACCCAAACTAATTTATGAGAGCTATATTTTTAAATAAATATTTATAATAATAATATTCACATCTATCATAAAAATTATATTTAATTTTAGGGGAAACATATAATGTGGGTGCTTTAATAAATGTATTTGGCTTTTGTTGAGTGTTACTTATAAAGTCGATTCCTTCATTTCTACATATATAACCTTTGTTAGCAATTATCATGTTTAATAATTAATTTTTAATTTTAAAATTTTTAATATTTGTTGTAATAATACATTTTCCAACATAGTCTAACTCTTCGTATATAGTACAAGGAGTTAACATGCAATTATCATGCTTATTTTTTAATTTTTTTAATTTTTTAGAGAGAGAAGCATAATTTTTTTTTAGTAATTTATATTTTTTACCAAGTAATTTAAATTCATTAAACAAATCATGTAATGCATCAAGTAATTCATTGTAAGTTAAAGACATTTCAAGTGAGTCACATACCTCATCGTCGAAAGCCATCAAAGCATAGTGCGCTACCTCATCTTCATCGGTTTGCTTTTCATCTTCTAATTGTTGAATCTTGTATTTTGATGATAAAACCAATTGATAATTGTGTTTATGTTTTAATCTACGTTTTGAGTAACGCAGGATGCTTCGATCAGGATGAGACAATTAAAGCAGAAAAAATCATGTTGTGTTGGAGAAACATGTCAGAAGATTGGACGTCGGGCCGATGGATCGGTCGACGTATCGATAGAAGGCTTCGGGACATGGACTTGGGCATCGGGCTAAGAAGAGCGGGTATTGCGCCAAGGATATCGGAGTTGCACAGTCAACTGGCCGATTGGGCAATAGGCCGTAGGAGAGGACGATGCGCCGAAGAATCGGACGAAGCGTCGAGGGACCAATGACATGCCGGACAACTTATTTAATTGCTTAGGATTAATTATCTCGATCGAAGTTTTGTTTTAATTGTGCAGGATTAACTATGATAACGATGAAGACATAAAGCGAAATAAAGTGTCGGAGTCAAGCGCGAAGGATTCGTTGTGAGTTCGAGAGTTCGACGGAAGTCCGAAGGTTCGTCGGGAACGTTACCGGAACTAGCCGAGAATGAGTTGGGAGCTTGCCGAAGGGTTTTTCGGAAGCTTGCCAGAAAGTTCATTAGAAGTTCGCGGAGCTCGCCGAGAAAGATCGGAGCTTGCCGAAGAAGCTTGTTGGAACTCGCCAAGATCAAATCGTGAAATCTAGGAGCTTGCCGGGAGTCCGCAGAATGGTTTCCAAGAGTTCATCGAAAGACCGTCGGAAGTTTGCCGGAAGCTCGCCAGAAGAAGTCTTGACTTACGGACTTTGTAATAGCTTAAAAAATATCTTTAAATTCATAGTTAGCATGTTAATTAGGGTTAAGATTAGATGTTAATCCTATAACCCAAGAAAGGGCCAATTGGGCCCGAGTTCGGACTGGTTTGGGCCAAGTTTGGAGCCCAACCAATGAGCTGAAATAGTGTAGGCGGTGGCACTGCCCAGGAGAGGATCTCCCAACAAAGTTGGGCGGTGCAAATGCCCCAGGCAGGTGGTGGCACCGCTAGGGGTCAATCTCTGAGTGAGACTGGGCGGTGCAACCGCCTCTGACAGCGGTGCAACCGCCCCAATCAAGCGGTGGCACCGCCTGAGCCCAGTCTCCGAGCTCTGTCAAGCGGTGCAACCGCCCCTGACAAGCGATGGCACCGCCTAGAGGCTCAATCTCCGAGCTCTACCAGGCGGTGCAACTGCCAGACCCCGGAATTCCGGGAGATGATAGATTTGAGCTCCAAATTCAAACTGGTTTGGAGCCTATAAATACCCCTCCAATCCCTAGGTAAAATAGACAAGCACAGAGAGATTAAAAGAGAGAAAACACTGCTACAATCTCTAGAATTTCCCTCCTCTAGCTTAAGTGTTAGAATTCTATTTAAGAGAGGAGAGTGAGTGCTTGTAAGGGTTGTCTCCTAAACCCAGTAAAAGGAGAAGAGGGGTGTAAGAAGGAGGTTGATCTTCGCCTAGTAAAAGAAGATCGTTAGTGGATGCCGGTGGCCTCGACGGAAGAGGAATCGGAGGAGTGGATGTAGGTCACGATTGACCGAACCACTGTAAACTCCCGTCTTCTCTGGTTTGCATTTACTTTGAGCTAATTATCCTTACTGCAAACCTCCTTCATAGCTTATTGCCTTCTGCACTTTTACAATTGCGTTTCCAAGCTCAGTATTTTCCGAATCGTGTTTAGACATAAATCGTTTTTCTCGTACGAACATCATATTTCAGTTTGCGCTTACATTCTGATTTCCATCACAACTGCAAACTGCCTTAACAGATTCATTTCAACTACTTGCCTAATCTTAAGTTAAAGAAATTTACGAATCGACTTTTCTACTGAAATCGACTTTGTCATACGAACACAGTTTTAAACGTTGAAGGTTTTTCGCTACACTAATTCACCCCCCCCCCCTCTTAGTGCTCTTGATCCTAACAATTGGTACCAGAGCCCAGTATTTCTCATTTCGGATTTACACCTGAGAGAAATAGTTTTTCATGGCTTTAAAGAGGGTTTTTCGGTTGTTCGTCCACCGTTGTTTAACAGATTGGAATACACTTATTGGAAAACTCGAATGAGAGTTTTCTTGATTTCTATGAATTTGGATTTATGGAATATTGTTGAAAACGGTTTTCAACTTCCCTCTAAACCAATGAACGAATGGTCGGATTTGGAGAATAAGTATTTTTCTTTAAACGCAAAGGCTATGAATGCCTTATTTTGTGCACTTAACAAAAATGAATTTAATCACGTTTGGATGTGTGATTCGGCTTTTGATATTTGGAGAACTCTTGAGGTCACTCATGAAGGCACTAGCCGAGTGAAAGAGTCCAAAATCAACATTCTCGTGCGTTCTTACGAACTTTTTCGAATGAAGCCTTGCGAAACCATTGTTGACATGTACACCCGTTTCACGGATGTCGTCAATGGTTTAAGAGCTCTTGGCAAATGTTTTTCAGATTTTGAACTCGTAAACAAGATTTTACGTTCTCTTTCTAAGAAGTGGGATTCAAAAGTAACTGCAATATAAGAAGCTAAAAACCTAAACAACTTACCACTTGAAGAACTAATTGGTTCATTGATGACATATGAAATGGTGCACAATGCACATGATGAACATGATGAACAAAATAACCTTCTAAAGAACAGGAAGGATTTGGAACCCCGGACAAATGAATACCACTTGAGCGATGACTCAAGTGATGAGGACAATGATAAACTTGAACTTCGAACACTAAATCTTAATAAGTTTATTAAATAAAAATCTAAAATAAATAATGAACTTGAACGGAGGAAGAGGCCAAAGAAGAAGAACACAAAGTGGGATGAATCGAGCTCATCCGAAGACGAGGAGAAAATCAAGAAAGGCGAGGTGGCAAAATCCCCCTGATTTATTTTGAAATTATTTGATGCTTTCATGATGTATTTTCTTTTTTAGTTTAGAATTAATTTTCTTAAAAATTACATGTTTAAAAATAAAAATACAAAAATTATGATCATGCTAGTAATTTCGAAAATGATAAAATTATATATTTTATGATAAACAAACAAAATGATTTTGATTGAAAATATGAAATCATAATGTGTATCATGTTTGATTAACATTGTTGAATGAAATCATGTTTGATTTGAAGTAATGCATAATGATGTAATGAAAATATTAAATGTTTTTGATACAATGATTGACAATTTTATGCATGAGATTTTAAGTTATACATGATGATAAGCATGTGTTATTCTCATGAGTGTATATAGCAAAACCATGTCCGAATGCATGAAAGTGTTCAATTTTATTTTTGGATTTTCTTGACCATAACAATTCATTTTTTAAAATCTATTGATCTTGATGGTTCTATGATGAAATTCATTTTTCGATCCTAAATGTTGATGCATGTCTTTATTTAACATAAATGAAAAGGCATGCTAACATGAAATCAAATACTTAAAAAAAGGGGGAAAATATATTATCAATGAAATCATAAATCTACCTATGTTATGAATTTTGTGAACCATAAAAGTGATTTTGATGATTTAAATTTGAAATGAGTTTTATCAAAATCATGATATTGATTTCTTGGAATAACATGAGATTACCTTTGATGATCATTTTGTTTCATGGAATTTTGGATTCATGACTTGGTCTTACATTTGTTTATGAGATGGTTGAAATCTTGGTACATTTCAATTCTTCCCTTCTCCTTTCAATTTTTTGAATTTATGCATGTTATATGTTGAAGATTTGTATCATGCAAAATATTGATGTGACAAATTGAATGAGTTGAAAATGAATGATGATCTTTCTCTTAAATATAACTTTTGATATATTTTTTATATAAATCATCATTTTGATTTCTCGACATTCGATACATGAGATTTTATTATAAATCAAAATTTCTCATTAATCAATCTTCTATGATTTTACTTGATATTCTCTTGAGAGGAGATTTTCTAAATGAATCATGATTTTTCCTTGTGAGTTCTTGGAGTTATTACTGTTGAATCTCGTATTTTAATGATGAAACCACTTGATATGTGTTTATAATTTAAACTGCATTTTGAGTGATGCAGGTCTACTCGATCAGGATTAGACAGTTAACGCATGTGGAATTGACATTGCGCCGGAGGAGATCACGTCAGGATATTGGACGGCAGAAGGCTTCGGACGTCGGGCATCGGGCCAAGGAGAGCGGAATTGCGCCAAGGATATCGGGGTTGCGGAGGTCAACCGCCGATTGGGCAACAAGCCGCAAGAGAGGACGATGCGCTGAAGAATCGGGCGAAGTGCTAACCAATGACGTGCCGGGCAACAAAATGTCGATTTGCGTTGTAATAATTGTCTAGATCGGAGTAGAGTTTTAGTTTGTGTGTGTAGGAATAACTATGATAATGAGAAAGACATAAAGCAAAACAAAGTGCAGAGTCAAGCGCGAAGGATTCATTAGGAGTTCGAGAGTTCGACGGAAGTCTGAATGTTCGTCGGGAATGCTGCTGGAACTAGCCGAGAATGAGTAGGGAGCTTGCCGAAGGGTTTTTTGGAAGCTCACCGAAAGGTTCATGGGAAGTTCGCGGAGCTCGCCGAGAGAGATCGGAGCTTGCCGAAGAAGCTCGTTGGAACTCACCAAGATCAAATCGTGAAGTTTAAGAGCTTGCCGGGAGTCCGCAGAATGGTTTCCAAGAGTTTATCGGAAGACCGCCGAAAGTTCGCCGGAAGCTCGCCGGAAGAAGTCTTGACATATTAACTTTGTAATAGCTTATAAAATGTCTTTAAATTCATAGTTAGCATGTTAATTAGGGTTAGGATTATGTATTAATCCTATAACCCAAGTAGGGGCCAATTGGGCCCGAGTTCGGACTAGTTTGGGCCAAGATTGAAGCCCAACTAGTGGGCTGAAAACACTGTAGGTGGTGGCACCGCCTGGGCTGGGCGGTGGCACCGCCCAGCACTGTCAGGGTCAGAAACTGACAGGCGGTGGCACCGCCAGCATCGGGAACTCCAAGAGAATTCAAATTTTGGAGCCCAAATTTGAATCCTCTTGAGGCCTATAAATACCCCTCAAATCTTAGCTGAGATAACAACTTTTTGAGAAGCAATTGATTGAGAGAAAAGTCTTAGAAGAGTCTTTGCTAGTCTTATTTTCAATTTGCTAGTGTTCACCTCCTTCTTTCTTGTTGAAAATCTGTAAGAGAGTGAACCGCTTGTAAAAGTTGTAAGAGGGGTATTTACCCTTCCCTTTCAAGAGATTTGCTAGTGGAAGGTGGGAGCCTCATCGAAGAGGGGCCTCGCAAGTGGATGTAGGTCATTTGACCGAACCACTGTAAAATCGGCGTGATCTCTGGTTTGCCTTTACTTATTGTCATTTATATTACTGCAAACCATTTGCACTTTAATGCTATACTGCTTTGTCTCCGTCTTACTTATCTCTTCAAGTTAAAACGCAATCGAAACGGTTTTAAACGAAAACGTTGCTTTATCGTATGAAGTTTCCGAAAAGTGTTTAAATCGTGAAAAGTTTATCGCACTTCACCGCTGCACTAATTCACCCCCCCCCCTCTTAGTGCCGCTCCGATCCTAACAATTGGTATCAGAGCCCGATATTTCTCATTTCGGATTTACACTCGAGAGAAATGGCTCTTCATGGCTTTCAAGAGGGCTTATCGATTTTTCGTCCATCGTTGTTTAACAGATTGGACTACACTTATTGGAAAACTCGAATGAGAGTTTTCTTGATTTCTATAAATTTGGATTTATGGAATATTGTTGAAAACAGTTTTCAACTTTCCTCTAAACCGATGAACAAATAGTCGGATTTGGAGAAGAAGTATTTTTCTTTAAACGCAAAGGCTATGAATGCCTTATTTTGCGCTTTGGACAAAAATGAGTTCAATCGGGTTTCTTTGTGCGAAACGACTTTCGACATATGACGCACTCTTGAAATCACACACGAAGGCACTTCTTGAGTTAAAGATTCAAAAATCAACTTTTTAATACATGATTTCGAGCTTTTTCGAATGAAGCTGAGTGAAACCATTGTTGACATGTACACCCGTTTTATGGATGTCGTCAATGGTTTACAAGCTCTTGGCAAATGTTTCTCGAATTTTGAACTTGTTAGTAAGGTTTTACGATCACTTTCTAAAGCTTGGGAATCAAAAGTAATGGCAATACAAGAAATAAAAGATTTAAATATTTTTCCACTTGAAGAACTTATCGGCTCATTGATGACATATGAAATGGTGCGCAATGCACACGATGAACATAATGAACAAAATCACCTTCCAAAGAATAGGAAGGATTTGGAACTCCAGACAAATGAATACCACTTGAGCAATGACTCAAGTGATAAGGACAATGATGAACTTGAACTTCGAACACTAAATCTTAATAAGTTCATTAAACAAAAATCTAAAATAAACAATGAACTTGAACGGAGGAAGAGGCCAAAGAAGAGGAAGGCAACCAAGGATGAATAAAAAACTTCCAAAGATGAAACGACGAATTGGGCTTTGATGGGCTTCGACTACAAGGTAAGTAACTCAACTCTCTTGAATTACTTTGAAGTTACTTGAAGTTTTTCATGAGTGCTTAATTTAGATAGTAGGAATAGAAAATAAAAAAATATTTTTCAAAAATTATATCATGTTTCTCTTTTTAGCATCTTTGAAAAATTAAAAAAATTGATAATGAAAAGTATATTGCTAAGGTTCTTGTATGTTATGTTTTGAAATATTGAATGATATATGCAACATTACGGATGATAATTATATGATATGTGATAATGCTTAGGATTAATCCATACATGTGTATCTTGATGATTTTATGACATATATGAGTTTTTTTGATGTAAATGTTGATTTGAAACTCTCATTTTAGATTAACATGTTTTTAGACTAATCGTTTTTTATGACATATTAAGATGACATAGTGCATGTACATCTATGTATGAATTTCTTGATAGTCTTTTGATGATAGATGTCATATCATGATGTGTTTGGTCTTAACGGCTTCATGACGAAACTAATGTTTCGATGATGATACATGTTTTCACAAAAGACTTGAATACACTCACATGAAATTAATTGTATGAAATGGAAATAAAATTTCTATCCTATTGAAATTAATGAATTTATTTTACTAATTTTGTGAATCTCGAAATTGATTTTGATGACTTGATTATGAATTTCAAGTTAACGATTTGATTTAAATGAGTTTTATCTAAATCATAATCTTGATCTTACAAAATTGGAATCCCAAATAATGTCTTTTAGTATTCATGAATTGATACTCACAACATGAAAGTATTGTTATTCATGACTTGAATTTGATTGAAACATTGCATGCTTAAATTAATCATTCTCCTATATTTCAAAAATTCTTTAAATGCCTTATGTGATGACTGAAAATTAATTTACTTTATGATAAATCTATGTATATCATTTTGAATCTCTTGAAAGTAATATTAAGATTTTGATGATTTGGACGATTTGAATTTGAATGAGTTTTATCCAAAATCGTGAACTTGATTCCATGATATTTATAAATTAAGATTTATTATGAATCAAGATTTTTTTTTCATTTATCGATCTCCCAAGATTTTCTTTTGATTATTTATGAGTAGGTTTTTCAAAAAGAAATTATGCATTTTGGTATTCACATATTCTAATATTTCATGATATGATTTTTATATTCCTTGTATTCATGAAATGTTTATTGCATCACCCAACTACTTTCTTCTTGATATTCCTTATGTGGTGATATAAAATTATGCATGAAATACTCTTGATATTATTTTGATACATACAAATGAAAAGTTATGATCATGAATGGTCGGATGAAATTTGACAAGTTAATACCATCATGATTTGAAACATTTATGATTTGAAATTATGTACGCAATTACTTTTTCTTGTGATGATATATGCATATAATGTGCATGATAAATTCTCTAAATAATGAATGCTTGGTATCATAATCAAAATATTGATAAATGCTATGATTTATTACCAAAATGATGTATCATGTATGATATGCTCATAATGTTGATTGATTTATTCAATATCGTGCATGAATGAAATATAAGGTTTTTGAAATAGTGCATGTTTCAATTTGAAAATATAATGATGCACAAATGAGATTGATACTTACCTTTGTCATAATTGATGTAAAGGGTCTTTCCTTCTTTTTGACAATGACAAAGGGGGAGAAATATTGCTCGCTCAAGATGCAAAATTTGAAAACTTGTACATTGCAAAAGAAGCAAAACTTGCAACTTGCACATTGCAATAGGAAGCAAGAATCATGAGCTTATACAAGAAAGCTATCTTGTATTTGCTTTCGTAATTTTTTGCTAGCTTGTATGTAGTAAAACTTGCATATCGTAAAAATTGCTAGCTTATAGTCTAAAGAGAAGCAATCAATAGCTATCTCAAGAAGACCAAACATGCTAAACTGACACATCTTTAATCATTAGATTGCATGATGATAAAACTTGATATTATGTTTTTCATGCAATGAGTTGAACCCATATAACAAATACTTGATTGTGGTACTTCTCCTTTTTGTTGATGACAAAGGGGGAGAAGTATGTTGATGACATAACATGTGATGCATAAGTTTTATGCATATGTTCATGATGATGTGTTGCAAGTATGCATGATGAATATTGCAATGACTTGAATTCTGCTTGAATTCAAGGTTCTATCAATATGACATATTGATAGGGGGAGTTTGTTTAAACTCCGGGAGTTAAGGTTAACTCCGTCATCAAGTGGTTATCATCATCAAAAAGGGGGAGATTGTTGAATCTCGTATTTTGATGATGAAACCACTTGATATGTGTTTATAATTTAAACTGCATTTTGAGTGATGCAAGTCTACTCGATCAGGATTAGACAGTTAACGCAGGAGGAATTGACGTTGCGCCGGAGGAGATCACGTCAGGATATTGGACGGCAGAAGGCTTCGGACGTCGGGCATCGGGCCAAGGAGAGCGGAATTGCGCCAAGGATATCGGGGTTGCAGAGGTCAACTGCCGATTGGGCAACAAGCCACAAGAGAGGACGATGTGCTGAAGAATCGGACGAAGCGCCAACCAATGACGTGTCGGGCAACGGAATGTCGATTTACGTTGTAATAATTGTCTAGATCGGAGTAGAGTTTTAGTTTGTGTGTTAAGGAATAACTATGATAATGAGAAAGATATAAAGCGAAACAAAGTGCGGAGTCAAGCGCGAAGGATTCATTGGGAGTTCGAGAGTTCGACGGAAGTCCGAAGGTTCGTCGGGAATGCTGCCGGAACTAGCCGAGAATGAGTAGGGAGCTTGCCGAAGGGTTTTTTGGAAGCTCACCGAAAGGTTCATGGGAAGTTCGCGGAGCTCGCCGAGAGAGATCGGAGCTTACCGAAGAAGCTCGTTGGAACTCGCCAAGATCAAATCGTGAAGTTTAAGAGCTTGCTGGGAGTCCGCAGAATGGTTTCCGAGAGTTTATCGGAAGACCGTCAAAAGTTCGCCGGAAGCTCGTCGGAAGAAGTCTTGACTTATGGACTTTGTAATAGCTTATAAAATGTCTTTAAATTTATAGTTAGCATGTTAATTAGGGTTAGGATTAGGTATTAATCCTATAACCCAAGTAGGGGCCAATTGGGCCCGAGTTCGGACTAGTTTGGGCCAAGATTGAAGCCCAACTAGTGGGCTGAAAATATTGTAGGCGGTGGCACCGCTTGGGCTGGGCGGTGGCACCGCCCAGCACTATCAAGGTCAGAAACTGATAGGCGGTGGCACCGCCACTGACAAGCGGTGGCACCGCTAGCATCGGGAACTCCAAGAGAATTCAAATTTTGGAGCCCAAATTTGAATCCTCTTGAGGCCTTTAAATACCCCTCAAATCTCAGCTGAGATAACAACTTTTTAAGAAGCAATTGATTAAGAGAAAAGTCTTAGAAGAGTCTTTGCTAGTCTTGTTTTCAATTTGCTAGTGTTCACCTCCTTCTTTCTTGCTGAAAATCTGTAAGAGAGTGAACCGCTTGTAAAAGTTGTAAGAGGGGTATTTACCCTTCCCTTTCAAGAGATTTGCTAGTGGAAGGTGGGAGCCTCATCGAAGAGGGGCCTAGCAAGTGGATGTAGGTCATTTGACCGAACCACTATAAAATCGGCGTGATCTCTAGTTTGCATTTACTTATTGTCATTTATATTACTGCAAACCATTTGCACTTTAATGCTATACTGCTTTGTCTCCGTCTTACTTTTCTCTTCAAGTTAAAACGCAATCGAAACGGTTTTAACCGAAAACGTTGCTTTATCGTACGAAGTTTCCGAAAAGTGTTTAAATCATGAAAAGTTTATCGCACTTCACTGCTGCACTAATTCACCCCCCCCTCTCTTAGTGCCGCTTCGATCCTAACAATTACTTGATTTTCTTTTAAAACAAGATCTCTTCTTTGTACTCCTATGATTTTTCTTGATATTTTATTTAAAAAAGATATTTACTACATGAATCATGTCTTTTGGTATTCAAATGATTTTATCCTTCATGACATGATTTCTTTGTATTTATGGCTTGCATGACTTGAAATGTTTTGGTATGATGCATGCAATGATGAAATATTCATGAAGTTAAAATGATGTATGCAATACTTATGATAATGATATACATGATGTATTGCATATGATGTGTATCATGAATGCTTTAAATGATGAATGTTTGGTATTATGATCAATATGTTGATAAATGCTTAAAATTTTTAATGGTTGAGTATCATGTATGATATGCCCATTAATGATGATTGATTTATTTCTCGGTATCGTGCATGAAAAATAAGATTTTTGAAATTGTGTATGTTTTAATTTGAATACATAATGATGCACAAATAAGATTGATACTTACCTTTGTCATAATATGAAAATTGATATAAAGGTCTTCCCTTATTTTTGACAATGACAAAGGGGGAGCAAGAATTTCTAGCGTGGACATCATGTAAAGAGGCAAACTAGCTAACTTGCACAATTCAAGATGAAAGCAAAAATTGCACTTCTCCAAAGAGAAGATGCAAATGCAACATTTGCTAAATTGTTTGCTTGCCTCATGTAAAACATTATCTCTTGCTAGTTTGGCATTTTGCTAGCTTGCACTTTGCAAAGAAAGCAAAAATGACACTTCTCAAAAGAGAAGAAAGAGCTTGTTATCTTGAACATCACAAGCTTGCCTATCTTAAGAAACAAAAATTGCAAAAGTGCTATCTTGCCTATCTCAAGAAGCAAAACTTGCAACTTGCACATTGCAATAGGAAGCAAGAATCATGAGCTTACACAAGAAAGCTATCTTACATTTGCTTTCAAAATTTTTGCTAGCTTGTATATTGTGAAACTTGTATATCATAAAAATTGCTAGCTTGTAGTCTAAAGAGAAGCAAAAAGTTGCTATCTCAAAAGAAGCAAATGTGCTATCTTGCCTATCTCAAGAGGCAAAAATGCTAACTTGCATATCTAGCAAAACTTGACAAATTTGCATATCACAAGAAGCAAGAGTTGCTTTCTTGAATATCTCAAAATTGATAGCTTGCATGTTCTAAAATGTTATAATATTGCTAGCTTGCATGATGTAGAACTTGCTATCTTGAACTTTACCAAAAGTGCTATCTTGTATGCTATAAAACTTGCATATATGAAACTTGATAGCTTAAATGTTCTAAGCATAATGTAATACTTGCTAAATTTTCTGGCTTCAAAACTGCATGATGATAAAACTTGATATTATGTTTTTTATGCAATAAGTTGAACTAATATTCCAAACACACTTAATTGTGGTACTTCTCCTTTTTGTTAATAACAAAGGGGGAGAAGTATGTTGATGACATGACATGTTATGCATAAGTTCATGATGATGTGTTGCAAGTATTCAAGATGAATATTGCAATGACTTGAATTGAGTTTGAATTCAAGGTTCTATCAATAT
Source organism: Musa acuminata AAA Group (assembly GCF_036884655.1). Taxonomy (NCBI): domain Eukaryota; kingdom Viridiplantae; phylum Streptophyta; class Magnoliopsida; order Zingiberales; family Musaceae; genus Musa; species Musa acuminata. Next base: position 31,912,583 of record NC_088352.1, on the reverse strand, counting down.
AGCATATTGATAGGGGGAGTTTGTTTAAACTCCGGGAGTTAAGTTTAACTCCGTCATCAATTAGTTGTCATCATCAAAAAGGGGGAGATAGTTGAATCTCGTATTTTGATGATGAAACTAATTGATAATTGTGTTTATATTTTAATCTACGTTTTGAGTGACGTAGGATGCTTCGATCAGGATGAGACAATTAAAGCAGGAAAAATCATGTTGTGCCGAAGAAACTGCTAGTCATAGGTGCCCAACAAGCCAATCACGTGAGTGATGACACGTGTGACTTAATATAGAATCTTTTTGCTTATTATATTTTGGCATATATCACTTTATAACTATTGCATAAATGCATACATATATTATGATTTCCTTGGATTTGTGCAATGGGAATCGGATCGTGATGAGATCACGATAGTGAGATCGATTCACATTTAAACACATATCCTAAATAATCCCGATCATAGGTTATTCGAGAGGGATATCGTGATAACCGGACAGACTGGTGTACTGTATACTCGTCCATATGATGGATGCAACTGGTCTCATAGCTGCTTGTGTAGGGACACTAGGGATATAGTACAGGTGCTCATTGGAGAATGAGTTCACTGATTGACCCGCTTACGGAATGTTGGATGGTTGATGATGCCTTATTGTCAGACAGCGATTCCATAGTCCTAGTGGTGTATCTGGTCTTTAGACTTGAGATACCAAGGATGTCCTGTATGAGTGCTCCACTCTTTGATACCAGATTTATATGTTTGGCTGTCCCAGATCTAGTACAACTGGTCATTGGGAGTAGTAGTCGACCTTACGAGAGCTATTGAGTGTCGATATAGGATCATCCACTCTCGGCGTCATGAGAGGAATATCCCATGTGTTCTTACTCAGACAAATCCCTGGCCAGGGTCATTGGGGTTGAGAGAGAAAGAGTTCTCCGGGAGAATCCGATTAAAGCGAGACTCAAGAAGAAACCGTGTGGGTCTGACAACACCATGCTCGATATACGGTCTCAGGTATATTAGATGGATGAGGGACTATAAGTACACGGTAATTGAGGACAGACAGGTCCAATGGATTAGATTCCCCTGTATCGTCTGGGGACTACGGCGTAGTGGCCTAGTACGTCCGTAATCGCTGAGTCGAGTGAATTATTACAGAGATAATAATTCACTGAGTTAGAAGGAGTTCTGACAGGTATGACTCACGACCAGCTCGATATTGGGCCTAGAGGGTCACACACATATGGTAGACATTGCGATGAATAGAGTTTCAGATATGAGATATCCGACGGAGCCCTTGTCTTATTGGATACAGATCCAATACCCACTAGGGGAGGACCCATTAGGGTTTGACAGGGGACCTCTATAAATAAGAGGGATTCAGAGCCCCATGGGCTAGAGAGCTTTTGTTTGCCTTTTCCTATTCTCCTCTCCATCTCCACCTCAGAGTAAGTCTGGAGTTTTGAGGAGCGTCGTCGCAACCATGCTGTGTGGATCACCGCTAGAGAGGAGGATGCTTGACCTCCTTCACCCTCTCCTAAGGATCTGCAAGGAAACAGGGATATACGATCTCCCTAGGTAACACAATCTACTCTATAAGCAGTTTCATGTTTCGCGTACCAATCTTCGCACGACGACAAACATCTCTTTGGGAATCGGGGATTTTGTTTTTCTTGTTCTTCCGCTGTGCATATGATGTCACCCCCAGGGATTTCCCAACAGTGGTATCAGAGTCAGGTTGCTCGTGCGAATGATTGGTTTTGAACTGCATGTGTTGTGTTTAGGAAGAATTTTGACGTCAAAATTATTGACGCAAAAACAAGGAAGGGCAGCAACAGTTGTAGCCCTCGATCTGCGTGCAGCTCAAGGGGCTGCGTTTGCTGCAACCGACCGGGGGCCTGCTTGCAGCAGGCTTGATGCCGGCGGGGTTGGCTGCCCACGGGCAAAGGCGTCGCAGGGCAGTGGCGCCCACCGCCGCTGCTCCCGCGGGCGAAACCCCCCATAGGGGCGGTCGCCCGGCGGGACAGCACCACCTGCGGAGGCGACGGTGCCCGAAAGGGACGCCCACCCGTAGCGGCAGCGCTGCCAGCGGGCGTGCCGCCTGCAGGCGAGGGCAGTGCCCTCGCCCCGCCGCACAGGCCTTCGCCGGTAGGGTGGCGGCGACAGCAGCAGCGAAAAGGGGAAAGGGCATTAGGGTTTTCTGGCAAAAGATAGTTTTGCCCCTCGGAATTTGAGAAATTCCAATTTATGTCTTTTGTCCAAATTATGAAAATACCCAATTCAAAAATTCCCTATAATGTCCCTGATTTCAGAAAATATTAATTAATTAAAAAGGTTTAGTTTATTATTATTATCTAGTAGTCCTACATGATTATGATTATTTATACATGTGATGTATGATGTGTGGACGGATGATCATGGACCGTGTGATGTGTGTACCTGTGATTATTATTATTGAGGTCTGCGAACCTCCATTATATTTCTCGTTTATTGTCAGGCCTGCGTGCCTATGATTAAGTTGTAATCACATGATGAGGCACAGCGGGAGCGTGGATGCGATAGCGGGACCCACGAGACGAACGATCGTGATGCATGAAGATGCATCAAGATGTCGACGGAACCGACAAGGACGAAATGGACGATCACAGAGCATGGAGATGCACCGTTGCACACATAGATCTTGTTGTGAGTGATTAGGCCTACTGGCTCAGGCCTAATCATATTAGGTTATGGTCTATGATCATCTGGTGTAATTGCTTATACACATACTAGATATGTATATATATTTGCATGCGATGTAGATATATATTAAATATGTATATATGTGACATGTCATATTAGGAGACCAAATCATAGAAACATCTCTCGATAATATTAAGTCGGTAAACGTGAGGCAATTAGATTGACCCACGTGGCCTTCCATCGTTATAAGTAGGAACCGATTCCCGGTGTAGGTTGAGTTGGTCGAGTCCCTCGAGACTCACCTATATCGCGATTCGCTATCTTGCTTACAACATAGAGATGTCACCGGTGACCTGAGGGCATGGTATACTTGGTCGAGTCCCTCGAGGGTATATCATCAAATCAGACTCATCTTGTAACAAAGGTGTTGACTTAACCGAGCATCATGGTTGGTCGAGTCCCTCGAGGCCATGGTGATTCGGAGGCCGAACAGGACGGGAATAACAAGGAGTTGTGATCGACAAGAGTTGCCTACCTTTTAGGCTTAGTGTGATTGGTCGAGTCCCTCGAGGTTATACTAAGACGCTGATTGGATCCTGATCCCCACTAGAAGTCTGCCGGAGACTTCCGTTTCATGTGCTGAGGGTGTCACGTGACTCGTTAGTAAAATAGTGAGAGCATATTAAGATAGAAGTTCATATCTTGATAGTTTATTTCTTGCAAAATCTGCATGTTATTCATTTCTGCTGCATCTTTATTTTCAAAAAATGTCGCTTTCAAATCCCTTACGTGGCATACTTGATGTCAACCGCCTCACTGGTCCAAATTATACGGATTAGCTCCGTAACTTGAGAATTATTCTCACAGTGGAGAAAATCGTGTACGTCCTTGATACAGTGATGCCTGCGCCCGAAGAAGGGGCAAACGAGGATGAGATCACTCGCTATGTGAAGTACATTGATGACTCCACTCTTGCTCAGTGCTATATGTTGGGCTTTATGACTCCTCAGTTACAGAGACAACATGAAAAGATGGATGCCAGATCCATTCTCCTACATGTCCGTAAATTGTTTGAGGAACAGGGAAGGACTCAGCGATATGAGATATCTAAGAGCCTCTTCCGCGCTAGGATGACTGAGGGGACACCGGTTCAGAACCATGTCCTAAAGATGATTGAGTAGATAGAGAAACTCACAGGTCTAGGAATGGTCCTAGAGGATAACTTGTGTGTGGACATTGTGCTTCAGTCCCTACCAGATTCCTTTTCACAATTCATAATGAATTTTAATATGAACAAGCTTGAAGTGACTCTCCCAAAGCTTCTCAATATGTTGAGGGAGCCAGAGAGTACTATCAAGAAAGAGAAGCCAGTTCTCTACACTGGTGAGACCAAAAGGAAAAGGAAAGCAGAAAGGTCCCTTAAGAAGGGAAAGGGCAAGGTCAAACCAGGTAAAGCAAAGGTTGCTAAGAAAGACCCAGCAAATGACAAAGGCCAGTGCTTCCACTATGGTAAAGATGGGCACTGGAAGAGAAACTGCAAAGAGTACCTTGCAAAAAGGGCGAAACAAAAGCTTGATGAAGCTTCAGGTACATTCATGATCAGTCTCCATTTGTCAGACTCTTATGATAACATATGGGTATTGGATACCAGTAGTGCTTATCATATATGCAATTCGTTGCAAGTTCTGGCAAGGCCTAGGAGACTAGAGAGAGGCGAGATGGACCTCAAGATGGGTAATGGAGCAAAAGTTGCTGTAGTAGCTGTTGGCGAGGTCGCCCTACATCTGCTTAGTGGAGCTTTTATTGCATTAGATGCATGTTATTTTGTTCCTTCTATTATCAAAAACATTATCTCCATTTCATGTTTAACAGTTAGTGGATATAAATTTGTTTTTGATAACAATGGTTGTTCGATATTATTAGATGATAAGATCATCATGAAAGGAACATTGCATAATGGTTTATTTATATTAGACACCACTCCATATATCATGAATGTAAATGTGTCCAAAAGTAAACGAGATGAGTTGAACAGTGCATACCTATGGCATTGTAGGCTAGGTCACATCCATGAAAGAATGATTCAAAAGTTGCTAAATGATGGATATCTAGATCCATTCGACTATGTGTCATATGCAACTTGTGAGCCTTGCATTCGTGGAAAACTGATCAACTCTCCATTTAGTGGAATTGGAGAGAGAGCCACTGAGTTATTGGAAATTATACATAGTGATGTATGTGGACCCATGTCAACTCATGCAATTGGAGGTTACTCCTACTTCATTACATTTACTGATGATTTCTCAAGGTATGGATATGTGTACTTAATGAAGTACAAGTCCGAGGCCTTTGAGAAATTCAGAGAGTATAAGAATGAGGTGGAAAACCAGATTGGAAAGAGTATCAAAACTCTTCGATCAGATCGAGGAGGTGAGTACTTAAGTATAGAGTTCACTCGGTTCCTCAAAGACCATGAGATATTATCCCAATGGATACCTCCTTATACACCTAAGCTCAATGGTGTCTCTGAAAGGAGAAATCGTACATTATTAGATATGGTACGGTCCATGATGAGTTTCACTGACCTACCCATCTCATTCTAGGGATATGCCTTAGAAACCGCAGCTTACCTTCTGAACAGAGTTCCAACTAAGTCGGTAGTGTCTACACCATATGAGATATGGAAAGGGAAGAAGCCTGATCTTAAGGTTGTTAAGATTTGGGGCTGCCCTGCAAATGTTAAAAGACACAACCCCGATAAGTTAGAATCAAGGACAGAGCGATGCAAATTTGTGGGATACCCCAAGGAAACTTGTGGGTATTATTTCTATCATCTCGAGGACCAAAAGGTCTTTGTAGCTAAGAGAGCAGTGTTCCTTGAGAAGGAACACATTCTTGGCGAAGATAGTGGGAGAATGATAGAATTGAGCGAGGTTGGAGAATCAAGCTCAAGCACCACTCTATAGCCCGAGTCTGTTCAGGTACCTAATACACAAGTTTCAACTTTACGCAGGTCTGATAGAGTATCCCATCCTCCTGAGAGATATGTGGGACATATTAGAGGAGAGGATGCAGAGGATATTGATCCTCAGACCTACGAGGAGGCTATTATGAGTATAGACTCCGGGAAGTGGCAAGAAGCCATGAATTCTGAGATGGATTCTATGTACTCCAATAAGGTTTGGAACCTAGTTGATGTGCCCGAATGTATTATACCCATCGGTTGCAAGTGGATCTTTAAGAAAAAGATCGGAGTAGATGGAAAGGTAGAGACCTATAAAGCAAGGCTAGTGGCTAAGGGGTATCATCAAAGGCAAGGTGTTGACTATGACGAAATCTTCTCACCCGTAACAATGCTAAAATCCATCAGAATTCTATTGGCTATTGCAGCACACTATGATTATGAGATTTGGCAGATGGATGTGAAAATCACATTCCTCACTGGGAACCTCGAGGAGGAGGTATATATGATACAACCTGAGGGATATGTGTCTAAGAACTGTCCAGATAAGGTGTGTAGGTTGCTTAGATCCATTTATGGATTAAAGCAAGCTTCCCGAAGTTGGAACATAAGATTTGATGAGGCAATCAGATCTTCTGACTTTGTTAAAAACGAAGATGAGCCTTGTGTATATAGAAAGGTAAGTGGGAGCGCTATCACCTTTTTGGTGTTATATGTGGATGACATCCTGATCAATGGGAATGACGTAGGAATGCTATCCATAGTAAAGGCTTGGTTATCTAGACACTTCTCCATGAAGGACTTAGGGGAAGCATCATATATTTTGGGGATAAGAATCTATAGAGATAGATCCAAGAGGATGCTTGGTTTGTCCCAGTCCAGGTACATAGAAACCATTGTCAAAAGGTTTGGCATGGAAAATTCCAAGAGAGGTCTCATACCGATGAGACATGGGATATCGCTTTCTACGAGTATGTCCCCAAAGACTCCAGAAGAAAGGGTGAACATGGATATGATACATTATGCCTCAGCAATAGGGTCTATCATGTATGTCATGCTATGTACTAGGCCTGATATAGCGTATGCTCTGAGTGTCACGCGCAGGTATCAGGCGAATCCAGGCTTGGAGCACTGGAAAGCAGTAAAGTGTATCCTTAAGTACTTGAGAAGGACTAAGGATCTTTTACTAGTATATGGAGGTAATAGCCTTAAGGTTGAAGGCTACACTGACTCAAGTTTTCAGTCTGATGTCGATGATAGCAAGTCGAATTCAGGGTATGTGTACACCTTGAATGGAGGAGCAGTGTGCTGGAAGAGTTCCAAGCAAGATACCACTGCTGACTCGACCACAGAGGCAGAGTACATTGCTGCATCAGATGCAACAAAGGAGCGAGTTTGGGTGAAGAAGTTCATCACAGATTTGGGAGTCATGCCGGGTAGCGAAGAGCCGATCTCCCTATATTGCGACAACAACGGGGCGATTGCTCAAGTAAAGGAACCTAGGTCTCATCAGAAATCTAAGCATGTTCTGAGGAGGTTCCACCTTATCAGAGAGATCGTGACCCGAGGAGATGTAGTAGTGGAAAGAGTTCCATCCGAAGATAACATTGCAGATCCACTAACAAAGCCGTTGTCTCAGATTTGTTTTGAGCGTCACAGGCGTCTGATGGGGATCAGACATATAGGTGATTGGCTTTAGGTCAAGTGGGAGATTGTTAGTCATATGTGCCCAACAAGCCAATCACGTGAGTGATGGCACGTGTGACTTAATATAGAATCTTTTTGCTTATTATATTTTGGCATATATCACTTTATAACTATTGCATAAATGCATACATATATTGTGATGTCCTTGGATTTGTGCAATGGGAATCGGATCGTGATGAGATCACGATAGTGAGATCGATTCACCTTTAAACACATATCCTAAATAATCCCGATAGTTATTCGAGAGGGATATCGTGATAACCGGACAGACTGGTGTGCTGTATACCCGTCCATATGATGGATGCAGCTGGTCTCATAGCTGCTTGTGTAGGGACACTAGGGATACAATACATGTGCTCATTGGAGAATGAGTTTACTGATTGATTCGCTTACGGAATGTTGGATGGTTGATGATGCCTTATTGTCAGACAGCGATTCCGTAGTCCTAGTGGTGTATCTGGTCCTTAGACTTGAGACACCAAGGATGTCCTGTATGAGTGCTCCACTCTTTGATACCAGACTTATAGGTTTGGCTATCCCAGATCTAGTACAACTGGTCATTGGGAGTGGTAGTCGACCTTACGAGGGCTATTGAGTGTCGATAGAGGATCATCCACTCTCGGCGTCATGTGAGGAATATCCTATGTATTCTTGCTCAAACAAATCCCTAGCCAGGGTCATTCGGATTGAGAGAGAAAGAGTTCTCCGGGAGAATCCGATTAGAGCGAGACTCGAGAAGAAACCGTGTGGGTCTGACAACATCATGTTCGATATATGGTCTCTGGTATATTAGATGGATGAGGGACTATAGGTACACGGTAACTGAGGACAGACAGGTCCAATGGATTTGATTCCCCTGTATCGTTTGGGGACTACAACGTAGTGGCCTAGTACGTCCGTAGTCGTTGAGTTGAGTGAATTATTACAAAGATAATAATTCACTGAGTTAGAAGGAGTTCTGACAGGTATGACTCACGGCCAGCTCGATATTAGGCCTAGAGGGTCACACACATATGGTAGGCATTGCGATGAATAGAGGTTCGGATATGAGATATCCGACGGAGCCCTTGTCTTATTGGATGTAGATCCAATACCCACTAGGGGAGGACCCATTAGGGTTTGACAGGGGACCTTTATAAATATGAGGGATTCAGAGCCCCATGGGCTAGAGAGCTTTTGTTTGCCTTTTTCTATTCTCCTCTCCATCTCCACCTCAGAGTAGGTCTGGAGTTTTGAGGAGTGTCGTCACAACCCTACTGTGTGGATCACCGCTAGAGAGGAGGACGCTTGACCTCCTTCACCCTCTCCTAAGGATCTATAAGGAAACATGGATATACGATCTCCCTTGGTAACACAATCTACTATATACGTAGTTTCATGTTTCGCGGATTTTTGCGTACCAATCTTCGCACGACGACAAACATCTCTTTGGGAATCGGAGATTTTGTTTTTCTTGTTCTTCTGCTGCGCATATGATGTCTCCCCCAAGGATTTCCCAACAGAAACATGTCAGAAGATTGATCGTCGGGCCGATGGATCAGTCGACGTATCGACAGAAGACTTCAGGCCGTGGACTTGGGCATCGAGCCAAGAAGAGCAGGTATTGCGCCAAGGATATCGGAGTTGCGGAGACAACTAGCCGATTGAGCAATAGGCCGCATGAGAGGATGATGCGCCGAAGAATCGGACGAAGCATCGAGGGACCAATGACATGCCGGACAACTTATTTAATTGCTTAAGATTAATTATCTCAATCGAAGTATATTTTAATTGTGCAGGATTAACTATGATAATGATGAAGACATAAAGCGAAATAAAGTGTCAGAGTCAAGCGCGAAGGATTCGTTGCGAGTTCGAGAGTTCGACGGAAGTCCGAAGGTTCGTCGGGAACGCTACTGGAACTAGCCGAGAATGAGTTGGGAGCTTGCCGAAGGATTTTTTGGAAGCTCGCCGGAAGGTTCGTTGGAAGTTCGTGGAGCTCGTCGAGAAAGATCGGAGCTTGCCGAAGAAGCTCATTGGAACTCGCCAAGATCAAATCGTGAAATCTAGGAGCTTGCCGGGAGTCCGTAGAATGGTTTTCGAGAGTTCATCGGAAGACCGCCGGAAGTTTGCCGGAAGCTTGCCAGAAGAAGTCTTGACTTGCGAACTTTGTAATAGCTTAGAAAATATCTTTAAATTCATAGTTAGCATATTAATTAGGGTTAGGATTAGGTGTTAATCCTATAACCCAAGTAGGGGTCAATTGGGCCCGAGTTCAGACTGGTTTGGGCCAAGTTTGGAGCCCAACCAGTGAGTTGAAATAGTGTAGGCGGTGGCACCGCCCAGGAGAGGATCTCCCAGCAAAGCTGGGCGGTGCAACCGCCCCAGGCAGGCGGTGGCACCGCCAGGGCTCAGTCTCCGAGCGAGACTGGGCGGTGTAACCACCTTTGACAGCGGTGCAACCGCTTGAGCTCAGTCTTTGAGCTATGGCTGGGGGGTGCAACCACCCCAGTCAGGCGGTGGCATCGCCTGAGCTCGGTCTCCGAGCTCTGCGAGGCGGTGCAACCACCCCTGACAAGCGGTGGCACCGCCCAGAGGCTCAGTCTCCGAGCTCTGCCAGGCGGTGCAATCGCCCCAGTCAGGCGGTGCAACCGCCAAACCCCAGAATTCCTGGAGATGATAGATTTGAGCTCCAAATTCAAACTGGTTTGGAGCCTATAAATACCCCTCCAATCCCTAGGTAAAATAGACAAGCACAGAGAGATTAAAAGAGAGAAAACACTACTGCAATCTCTAGAATTTCCCTCCTCTAGCTTAAGTGTTAGAATTATATTTAAGAGAGGAGAGTGAGTGTTTTTAAGGGTTGTCTCCTAAACCCAGTAAAAGGAGAAGAGGGGTGTAAGAAGGAGGTTGATCTTCGCCTAGTAAAGGAAGATCGTTAGTGGATGCCGGTGGCTTCGATGGAAGAGGAATCGGAGGAGTGGATGTAGGTCACGATTGACCGAACCACTGTAAACTCCCGTCTTCTCTGGTTTGCATTTACTTTGAGCTTATTATCCTTACTGCAAACCTCCTTCATAGCTTATTGCCTTCTGCGCTTTTACTATTGCGTTTCCAAGCTCAGTATTTTCCGAATCGTGTTTAGACGTAAATCGCTTTTCTCGTACGAACATCGTATTTCAGTTTGCGCTTATATTCTGATTTCCATCACAACTACAAACTGCCTTAACAGATTCATTTTAACTGCTTCTTGCCTAATCTTAAGTTAAAGAAATTTATGAATCAACTTTTCTACTAAAATCGGCTTTGTCGTACGAACGTAATTTTAAACATTGAAAGTTTTCGGCTGCACTAATTCACCCCCCCCCTCTTAGTGCTCTTGATCCTAACACTAATGCACTTGATGCTAGTCATAGATGTCCTGCAAGTCATTCACGTGAGTGATGACACATATGACTTGACATGTAGTCTTTTTGTTTATTATATTTTAATATTTTATCACTTTATATTTATTGTTGCATATACACATATATATATATATATTGTAATATCTTTGGATCTGTGCAATGGGAATCGGATCATGATGAGATCACGATAATGAGACCGATTTACCTTTAAACATAGACCCTAAATAATTTTGGTCATAGGTTACTCGAGAAGGACATCGAGATAACCAAATAGACTGGTGTGTTGTATACCCGTCCATACGACAGATGCAACTAGTCTCATAGTTGCTCGTGTGGGGATACTAGGGATATAGTATAAGTGCTCATTGGAGAATAAGTTCACTGATTGATCTGCTTACAGAATATTGTATGGTTGATGATGCCTTATGGTCAGACAACGATTCTGTAGTCCTAGTAGTGTATTTGGTCCTTAGACTTGAGACACTAAGGATTTTTTGTATGAGTACTCCATTATTTAATATCGGACTTGTAGGTCTGGAGGTTCCAGATCTAGTACAGTCGGTCATCAAGAGTGGTAGCCAATCTTACAAGGACTATTGAGTGTCGATAGAGGATTATCCACTCTCAGTGTCATGAGATGAATATCTCATATATTCTTGCTTAGACAAATCCCTGGCTAGGGTCATTCGGATTGAGAGAGAAAGAGTTCTCTGGGAGAATCTGATTAGAGCGAGGCTCGAGTAGAAACCGTATGGGTCTGATAGTACCATGCCCGGTATACGATCTCTGGGATATTAGATGAATGAAGGATTATATGTATACGATAACTAAGGATAGATAGGTCCAATGGATTAGATTCCCCTGTATTATTTGGGGACTGCGGTGTAGTGGCCTAATACGTTCATAGTCGATAAGTCGAGTGAATTATTATAGAGATAATAATTCACTAAGCTAAAAAGAGTTTTAACATGTATGACTCATGGCCAGCTCGATATTGGGCCTAGAGGATCATACACATATGGTAGGCATTGCAATGAGTAGAGGTTCAGACATGAGACATTTACTAGAGCCCCTATCTTATTAGATATCTAATAAGCTCCTGAATTATTGGATCTTATGGATGAGATCAGGAAACACTTTATTTTTTTATCATCTTTTTAGTTGCTATCAAGTTTTTGATTTTCTTATCATAAATCAAGTATTTTTCATGAGCAAATATCCTTTTATCATCAATTGTCCTATATTAATGATATTTTATTTTAAACGAAGAATAAATATCACATCATCAATAAATTTTTTTACTAGATTTGATATTCATAGCAATCATTTCTTTTTTACTAGATTTGATTGAATTATTGAGTCTTGGAAATAAACTTTTACCCTTTGTTATATGATTACTACATCTATTATCCAAAAACTAAACAAATCTAGAATATTTTTCATCAGATGCTATAAAAAGAATATTTTCTTCAACTTTTTTACTATTATTTTTATTATAATAATTTGCTTGATTTTTGTTCCATCAATCTTTTTTAAAATGATCATTTTTTTATAGTATGTACAGAGAGAAATATTTAGATTTTTATTTTTTTACCAATAATTTTTTTCAATTTATCTATTTTTTTGTAACAAAAATGTTAATGGGTTTCTACATTACCTTCATTAGAGTTCCTCTAACCCTCATTTGATTGATCACATCCTCAGTCATTTTGATCTCTCTCTTGAGATTTGATTTCTAATTTTTTCTTTTAATTCTTCTTTTGATCGATCTTCATTTGAAGAGCATGTTTTGAAGTTTTATCTGAAGATTTATTTATTTTTATTCATAAACTAAAAAAAGCTCATTAATTCATCAATAGATAATATACTTATATCTGTAGCTTCTTCTATAGTACTAGAAATCATATCAAATTTTAGAGATAAATACTTCGTAAAACCTTTTCTACAACTGTTTGATCTTTTAGGTTTTTATCATAATATCTCATTTGGTTCACAATAGAATATACATTTAAGAAGAAATTAGTAATATATTCAAAATCTTTCACTATAGGAGTTTTAAATTCACGTTGGAAGAATTTGAAACCTTCAAATTTTTACCTTATTTATGCCTCCAAAATTTTTTAAATATTTTCCAAGCTTCTTTTGATATTGATACCAATACGATTCAAGGAAATATGGATTTCTATTGCTTATTATAGTATATAAAGGGCTCTTGCATCTTTTGTATATTCTTATTCATCTAAGCTCTTTGATATTAACAATATTAGGATTCTGTAAATCATACTCAACAAAATTATTCTCTACCAAATTCCATAATCCTTGTGAAATAAATAGAGTTTTCATCTTAATAGCCCAAAATTGATAGTTATCATGTTTGAAGATAGGAAAAAGTTAATTATAAACACTTATTCCAATACTTGCCATCTTCTTATTTTTAATATATATATACTAATCTTCCTTTTTTTTAAATTGGCATACTTCTATTGGTCTTATTCAAACTAGGCTTTGATATCTTTTCTAGAAAATGTTAGGGAGAAAGAGAAGAGAATAGTAAAATGAACTAGGAGTATTTCTAATATGCAATGCTTTGGATTGATCTAAGAGTACCTATTTATATTGATCAAAAGATAGAATATAAGTTTTTCTAAACAATGAAAAAAATTAACCATATCCCAATAATTTTTTTATTCTAATATATTTATTTAAATATAAATTTTTATCTTTTATGTTATCTAATCTTAACTATTTGAATTAATCCTATCACATTATCCGTATACAAGCCCTTGCATGAGTGTCGAATTCTTCAAGTTAGCAATTCCTCTTACCTTTGTGAGTTTTGTACAACTATTTCGATCGTTGAGCAACTTATCCCTTTTTACATTATCTTATCATTTGCCAAGCGCCTCACTTGTCTTGAGCGCTATCAAGTTTGATTATCAATATCGAGTCATAACTAAAACTCAATCATCCCAAGTTGTATTCATTACATATTTTTCTCAACTCACTTATCCTCGTGGTGCTTCTTATGTGAAGGGTTGACAATTTATGTAAATATCAATTTGGAATGCCCACTCCTCTAAGTAACTCCTTTCCATATATCTCTATGCTCGCTTCTCTAGTTGCTCTCAAACCAACCCCGCTATATCCCTAACATTTGTATGTCAAGTGTTTCTAAGTATGCTTGTCATACTCTAATATTATCCATCAACAAACATAGCTAGTTTTCCCTAAATTGTACAACACCCTTGCGTGTCCATCCATAAAGAGTCAGTCTCTCTAAAACATCTTATGGTCTCTTAAGAACCTGCAAAAGAGAAAACGGATTAAAGAAAGTATTTAACTCAAGATCCCACAAATAATAATTTTAACAGACACTTGATAGGTAATGCAAATTATAAATATAGAATTTGTATGCTTTGAATGATTATGTAATAAAGAGTCCAACATGATTTGTCATGATCAAAAGTCTCTATAAGTGCTCACATAATATTGCAATGGAATAATGCAACGAACCAACCATAGAAACTATCCTAAAAACTCATCGAGCCATGTGTCACCTAGATAGCTCTTGGGTGTTGTACTAGTTAATAGTCTATACCACTTTACAAAACTAGAAAACCCTTAAAATAACTACTTAGATAGTTTATTTCTGGACGGTTTTGCCTTTATACAACTATACAATCTACATTCACAGACATAAAATAGTTACAAAATCTAATTCAAATGGAGCTAATAAACCTATTGCAAGCCCTTTAAGTATGAAAAAAATTGAAAGACACACACACACACATATATATATATATATATATATATATATATATATATATATATATATATATATATATATATATATGAGTGTGGATAATCTTAAACAAAGCTATTAGGGAAACCATCCATCGTATTACTAATTTAGAACTTAAGGAGAGTATTAGTAATGTCACTATATCCTTTATGTATAATAAGATAGAAGCTTTGAATAGATAACAATACTTATTTTGTGAAACAAAATTAAAATATCTTAGATTGAGGGAGGGATAGGAATACTAACTATTTCCATAGATATTTAAAAAAGAAAACTTAAGAATCATATTCTATGCCGAATTTCTAATCACCATGACATTTCTAATTATTTTATTAAGTAATATGAGAATATATGAAATTTGTCGGAGCAATGTTGATTGGAGCCAATGTATTAGGATAAATTGAGTTTGTATTCCTCATCCAACCTATCACTTACTATGAAATTCATAGTGTTCTAAAATAAATGAGAAAAGGCAAGAGTCCAAAGAATCTACTTAAGTGTTCATTTCTAAAAAAAAAATTTAAAGATTTTAGGTGGATTACTCTATGTAATATTATTTATAAAATCTTATCAAATATTCTTGCTAATAGGATCAATCTCCTTCTTAATGGATTGGTGGATCAATTTTTTATTTTGAATTGAGATATATATGATAATATTCTTATTTATAATGAGTTAGCCCATAGTCTTCTCAAATTCCATAGTTAATATTTTTAGGGTATATGAGATGATTCCTTTGGTCGGCTGTACCTAATACCCTTGTCAGTATAATTCTAAAGAGCTGATCAATTTTGTATAGGGATATTTTGTCTTGACCAGTGAGGTTTATCCAAACTGTTTTATATATTTTATGTGCAATTCTAATGGGAGACACATTAGATTGGCTAATTGGGGAAGGAGTCAGGGTGTATGTATCTCCTTGAGGTGGATGTAATGACTGTTGACTATGACTGAAAAAAATTATAACTGGGGGAAGGCTGCTATGCTCAATACTTTTGTAGCTGTTGGCTAATTTTTATTTTTTTTTCTCAAAAGAAAAAAAAATCTTTAGTAAAAGAAAAGATAAATCAAATAAATTAAATTATCATTTAAAAATTATATATAGTTTATACTACATTTAAAAATGATACCATGATAACATGCCCGTGGCAAAAGTTTCTTTCTCCCCTTGCAGGCTACCAGCAGATCAAAACCAGAAAGTCTATTCATATTTCAAGTCGACCATACAATTATTGAAATGAAGTGATGATATATTAGGTAAAGTTGATGTAGACAAAGTAAAAAAGCATGCCTCTGGTTCCTATGTCAGACCAAGTTGAACACACTTATGAATTGATAGGGTTTCTTCTGACCATTCAGATCTGTAAAGTTGAGAGAGATTTCTTTTCTTCTGGAGCAGTGCCTATCTGCCACAACTTGGTTATTCGTGTTCCTTCTTCTTCCTTGGTTCTAATTCCTGTTGCCACATCAGCTCAAGAAGGTTTAGCACTCCATGGAATAACACCATCGTCGATCATAAGGATTTGCTCGTTTGTTGGCTGATTGCATATGGATGGAATTCTAAGAGCTGAAGGCAATTCAAAAGGGAGTTGTTTATGCTTGGAAGGGAAGCAGTTCACCTGCTAGAGATTTAAACTAATATATATATATATAAAAAGGAGCCACCCCATGCTGTCTTGTCAACTATACTACAAATATTTTTTACTTTTCGAAAAGTTTTAGATTATATATATATTATAGAAAAGAAATATATATTTACTTAAAAAAAAAATAAAAGGATTTATACAAGAAGTTAATTGAGTACTTTTTATATGAATGTACCTTCTAAATTTGAATGGAACACGACAACAACACCACCTACCATTTATAATAATATATCATCACATACTTAAGTGGTCATTTACTGTCGATGGATCGAGGCTACATCGGTGAAATGAACATGTGAGGTGGGTCTGCAGAGTTGTTAACTAGGATTATTCCTTAGACGTTCTTAATCATACCCACGATAGCTTCATGGCGCTTATGATTCTTCAACCAAACGCAGATGATACTTTTCATATGAGATTAAATGACTATCATTACCATAGTTATTAAAATTATGATAATAATTACTTGAAAATGTGATAGTTTAACTATAGCCGCCTAATTGAGAAAATGTGAACTTTGCCAACATCATGGACGTGTCCACGGGATGCATTTAAGCTCTCTACTGGATTTCCTCACTCTGACTGCACATCTGCATTTGTAATATCAATACCCTACATCTGCTGCTACGGGGATTACACACATCTCGTCTTTAGAACAGCTAAAAGACAGGTCCGCCCCACCCCAATACGACTGACTGATCACCAAAGGCCAATCACATCGAGGACACCCAAAACGCACGAACTCTTCGGGTTTTAATCCTTCAACCCCCCGCGGCGTAAGAGGCGAAGGTGGTCGGGGGAGGGGGCCGGCCCCGCACTCACGCGCCAGGCGGGCCCCGCAGGGCCCAAGTCCCAAGTTGACATGGGGGAGATGTAGGGGCCCACGGGTGGGGACGGGGAAAGCACCAAACTCTGGACATCATGAGGCGGAGGAGGAAGCAGCAGAAGGTGGGGGGACTGAGGAGGGCATGTCACGGTATGGCATGATTACCCTCATGGAACGCAGCAGGGTGTCTGGCTGACAGCCATGCCATGCCGTGGGCTTAATGGCAGATGGATGTGTCTCGCCCGCTGTGTGTCGCTTCCCACTTATGATGGTGGCATGTCACACCACCACCACCGCCACCGCGCTCAGATGTGCTCTCAGGGTGCGTGTTGTGTGCATCATTCGCACGTGTATCTTACACGCTTATTTCTGATCAAAGATCCATATGCGTCGCACAGGTCACATCATTTCATGTTATCTTTGTTTTGACATTGTTAAATGTGAAGCCCTCTCGCTCTCATTTCACTTGGGAAAACAAATTTACTGAGTCCTTCCATTATTTCACTTTTTTGTCGAAAAAAAAAATCGATAACATTTTGTTTTAGGTAATTTCGTACCAAACTTTTTTGTAATTTATAAACTTAGAAGTTGCAGATAAATCGTAAATATTCAGAAAAATATTTATGTGCAAGATTTAAATCCAAAAGAAAGTAGGAATAACCTCGCATTATTGCTATAAATTAAAAGAGTCAGATTTCGTATGATGTTAAGTTTGACTCATAACACTCTTCATGATACTCATTTAATTAAAAAGATGACATTTACAAGAATTTAAGATTGATTTGAGGACAAAAAAGTGAGTCAAATATTAGAAAGTCAAAACGAAAGAAGAGCCATGACTTCGTCGGAGTCAAATGAGATAGGAAATTAGGATGGCTAAGGATTGCATTCCAAAGACTACGACTCATTTAGGTTGTGTTCCTTGTCCTCATTCCAATCATTCATTTTCATTCAAGGTTGATGATCGATGGAAAAGCTATGAATTTGGTCCACCAAAGAATTTGTCCCCGTCTTAGTTTCAATATCAACATCCTCAACTCGGTGGTCCTTGGTTTTCATTTGTATTAAGAATAACTAAGGTCTTGAGGAGTTGAAGAACATTGACAACCAGATTCAAAGTCTTAGGGATGAATGAAATCAACAATTGCATTTGAAAATCTAATGCAACTTGATGGTGGCAGCTACTGCGATTGTTACATGTACATCTTTCTCCTCCCTCCGAGTAATGGAAGAGGTCTTTGATCGAATCATTGATCTTTGTACTATAACCATGTGATTTATATTAGCTATCTGCAACAAATAAAAGGAAATGAACCTCGATTGGCAGTTCATTTCAACTTCCAGTACCCCAAAAAGATCAAACATCAAGCAAGCAAATAAAAGTCCTCCTCCAACATGCTATTCCTGAGAAGAAAATGTCAGAGAACATGTTCTCGAGTGAGTTTATGTAAGAAGAATGTAAGCACGGGCGCAATTGCAGTTTTCGTGGTGGATTTGTTTGCCTACAGAACAGGGTTGAGTTCCCTTTTGAGTCTTATGCTTGAGGCTGTCATAGACAACACAAAGATGGAATCTACATTTGCCATGAGATGGTATCGGACGAGATCTACAATCCACAATGCAGATGAGTGCAAGTGAAGAGAAGGTAGATATTGGGCTCTGAGAAGCCACTCTTTATCTGAGGACTACTTCACCCGGGGTTCCAATATTCCGTGGAAGGAGGGAGAGGTGAGAGAATGAGTGGGAAAAGTAAATGTTACCTTTCTTCTGCTCGGTGGTCGAGTGGGGAGAAGCATTGATTGCAAGACGATTTGGAAGGATCTGAGCAGCTCATGATTTCATAGAGCCGGTGTTGCTGTGTTGAGGAGCAGAATGGACCCGATTCCAGTAGCGCACTCAAGTCTTCAGAGGAAATTTGAAGTGCAACTGGATATCGATACTACTACCATAAGTAATCATGGCTGCGACAATGACGATGACAATGAAAGCAACAACGGCAGTAAAAGTGAAAGACAACCAGACCAATGGCTGCAGCGGGGCTTTTGTGCTCTACCATAGAATCCTGGTTTGCTGTAGACTTAGCGTTTTTGTCGATATTCCAGAGATCGATAAAGACGCTTCTACTAGTTGTTAATCGAGAGAGCTTTGACGTACTTCAAATGGCTTCTTGCACGAGAAGGCATCTGAGACAGTACCACAGTTCGATCCAAATCTTCCATTATGACCATGAAAAGGTTGCAATGGTCTACAGGAATCTTCTTCTTATTTGATACGGAGGATGTTAACTGATTAAACTATAATAGCATACACGAGGGACGTATAATCCTAATGGCATGATTGGATAGGTAGGTCTCCATCTCGGATGTTAGTGCTTGTAACTCATATCTGAAATAAAAACAAAATAGTAGCTTTAGTGCATGCATAGACATCATGCATTAGGACTTCAGCTTCAGTGTACGTCTATATTTCATGATTGAAAAAGACAAACCAGGTTGGGATCTATTTCTTTTTATCAAAAGAATTCAGGTCCATTATGCTTGGCAGGAAACTTTTCCTTTTACTAGTCTTCTGTTCCTGGATCGACATCTAGCTTACCAATGAGTGTATCAGCTAAAGCCAAACTTTCCCGCACCGATTAGGGATTCCATATTTCTCAGAAAAACAAGCATGAGATGGAGAAAGAAGAATGAGTACAAGGATTTGACTCCACCTTAGAATTCCAGAGTTCCATATTTCTTAGGAAAACAAGCATGAGGTGGAGAAAGAGGAAAAGTGCAAGGATTTGACTCCACCTTAGAATTCCAGAGTTCCTTTGGGGCACTTCAAGTATATAAACTTAATCACGACTATCCTATCTCTCTTAAAGTAAAAGAGACAAAGTAAAGGGCAGTCAATACTTGGGTCAAAGGTAACGACCAAAATAAGTGCATCAGTGACTGCATTTGGATACAGTAATCATCCCCCTCTATCTATGTTCTCTGTGGATCACGACTACAGATGTATGACACCAGAGAATTCTGACACCTAACCGGCATTTGCCGGTTCCGAAGTGCTGTTCAGAACACCGAAGGACCGATGAAATAGTTTCCTGCCTTCGCTGCTCGATGCTCTCAGACAGATGTATATTCGTAGAGCAGTAGGATAGGAAGAGTAAAGTCCAAACAAGAAGAAGGGCAGGAGAGGTTGACATATCATCGCTGATGGAAGGAGGCCAGGGAGTAGGAGGTTCACGCTGCTATCTTCTTGATGTCCCTCCAGTCTCAAGGCCATCCATGGTGCACCAAATGGAGTTCGAGCATCCGAAGGAGAACGCCCAAGGCCTAGGATTCCTAGTTCCACCCGATGGAACTCCGTTTCTGCTATCGACTGATGTTGTTCCCTTCACTAACGCCGCTGCCGCTAGCTGTGACAAGTCCATGTCCAAGCCTTGGAGCAATGAGGAGGTACGCGAGTCTGCATAGATCTGTGTGGGTTTGTACTAGTTGCACCTGTCTAGGGATGCATAACTTTCTTCAGCTCCTCTATCTGGATCTCTATGTCGTTTATAACCAGGTGGCGACCTCCGATTCCAAAGGTCGCAATGATCAAACGGGCTCTTGCAGGGATGGTGGTGCCAATTCATGGTATGAATCTCTCTCTCTCTCTCTCTCTCTCTCTCTCTCTCTCTCTCTCTCTCTCTCTCTGACATGCACACACGCAGGTGGAGAAGCTCATCTTTGGAGAAGGGCAAGGTGAAGGTAAGAAGGAAGATGAGGGAGCCAAGGTTCTGCTTCCAAACGAGAAGCGATGTGGATGTGCTAGACGATGGCTACAAGTGGAGAAAATATGGGCAAAAGGTTGTGAAGAATAGCCTCCATCCGAGGTATGGTGTTAAATTCCATCACACAAGTCTCGTACAAGTACTAGTCTATATTTGATGAGCATAATCTGTACAGAAGCCAGGTGCCAATTGACCATAAAACTCGAAACTAAATCATCGAAAAGTAGAGCAACTTACAGGAGCATATTAGACATTATTTAGTTCATGTGAAGGTTCACGAAAAAAGTCATATCAGCTGTAATCGAAATTTATACGAATGAACCAAAGGAAGAAAGTAAACTGCTTGTAATGAGCATAAATCTCAATCTAACAACTGCTTATTTCAATTTTAAGCAATTTCGTTTTCATCATTATTCAATCTAACAACTCAAACAGTGGTGTCACTGACAGTAGCTAGTTGCCTTAGAAAAGAAAATCTTGATATGTTTATAAATTTATTTTCTCTTCTTT
Source organism: Musa acuminata AAA Group (assembly GCF_036884655.1). Taxonomy (NCBI): domain Eukaryota; kingdom Viridiplantae; phylum Streptophyta; class Magnoliopsida; order Zingiberales; family Musaceae; genus Musa; species Musa acuminata. Next base: position 31,891,309 of record NC_088352.1, on the reverse strand, counting down.
TGATTGATGATTGATTGTGAACCAATAATATCACTGTATAATTAGACTTAAAGCGGTCAAAATATAACCAAATGGAAGATGTTCACTATATATATTGAAGTATATAGTTCCTAAAACTCCTCATACATATCAAAACATATATGTATATCTAGGAGTTAAGTACATTCAATTGGATAGTCACTAAGAAAAATCTAGTCAAGTTGTTCAGCCTTTTGACAAACATTAATGTTAATGACAAAGTACTTGATGTTGGTTTCATTTCCCAATATTGCTTTTTCATAGGCATATGTAGTTCAGGATTATGAAGACAAAAAAGACTGTACCGAGTGAAATTTTTAGTTTGGTACTCCAATGATAAATATGGTTGGATTCTTGAAAAGATCATCAAATCTCTATTTTGGTACTCCAATTGGTTTATATGTTACGCCAATGATGAATATTAGATTCTATACCAAATATCAAGCTCTCTATAATCCTTTGTCATCTCCCATTTGTCAGCAGAAGCTACTATCGTTGCACTCATAGCAATTGCCGGGTGAAGAAAAGAGTCGAAAGATTGTCCGAAGATTGCCGGATGGTCATCACGACATATGAGGGCAGACACACTCATTCTCCTTGTGACGATGCGAGCTCTTCTGAACATGAATGTTTTAGCTCGTTTTAGGAACTCAGATATAGCTAGATTGTGCTGCTATGTGAGTTATCATCAGAATTAAGCATCGAGAGAACTACTTCCCCAAGTTGTCACAGAAATGGTTATTCCTTTCTATAAATGGTGCATGTTACTGAAACCTCTATGTCCAAGAGGATCAAAGTCTGTCTTATCAAGTGTCAGGTGTGAAATGATCTGTAATATATATTGCTTTGGACTGTTCACACATTATGATAAACTATTAAAAAAATTAGTATTCTATTTTAGCTAGGATTCCTACTGATCATATTTAGCTATGATGTTTTCTGTAAGAGGATGATTGAGTTGTGGAAACATAGATCTTACAATGCAAGTTTTAGGATCTTAAGTTTGGGTATGATAGGTTATATATGCTTGACTGGATGATTGCTTATAAAATCCAGTTTGTCCGGTATTCATTACCTTGATGTAAAAAAAAATGTCCAAAATTGCTTGTCTGATATAATTGCATTCTAATGCATTTTCCCAAAATTGTCTTCCTAATTGTGGTGAAAAATGTGCAAAGTTGCTTAACTTTTTATCAAGTTAGTGGTATGAGAAAGCATTTCTGTGGTCATTTTATTCCTCATCCTATGCTTGCTGGATCTTTGTCTGCTCCTTTAGGCTATTTCTGTGGTCATTTTATTATCAACTATTGTCGAGTAATTGGTTAGGAAATAATATATGCAACTAGACAACAAAGTTGGCACACACATTATTATTTCATGGAATGGGCACCGCATGCTTGAAAGATAGATTCCATCATCAAATTAACCTGAACTACAAATCAGAAGTTAAAAGGAATGTGGCAATCCTCTTAACGAAAACGATAATTTATGGATCAAAATTCTAAATTTGTTCAGAGCAAAATTTAGCAATCACAAAAGGGAAATAAAATGATTATATATGCATTTGGCTCATACAATTTCTAGATGACTCGAGGCTTCTTTTTTAATAGACTTAATGCTTAACTGGCTGGCAAGTGAATCCAAATATATATATATATATATATATATATATATATATATATATATATATATATATATATATATATATATATATATATATATACTTAGATGTTTCTGTGAATGCTAGTTAATTCTCAGGAATAATAGAAAAATGAACACAAAAAGATGTAATTTAGCACTATCTTCCTACGGCTTATTAATTTTCCAAACTATTCTATGCTCCTTTCTAAATAGACAATGTTGTATCTCACAATTGATTATCATTAATTTTGCAGAGAATTAAGTCATAAATTACATTATCGTTACGTCATTTCTCGAATCATAAATGATTATATGTTAAGTTTAATCTAATATGACTTACAAGATTTTGGACGAGCAGAAAATGTGTTTGTATCTGCTAATCAGGCTTAATACTATTTCTCATGCATGGAGTTCTCTTTCCAGATAACTCTTTTATTTTTCTTTTTGTTATGAGAAACTTTATTATTTCTATTGCTGGTGAAAATTTTTTAAACCAAAGCTATATTGATTTTTTATTCACTTGGGATATTGCTATTGAATCACAAATCTATTTGTTTTAGAAATTTGTTATTTCAATCCATGCTCACAAAAAAAAAAATTTTGTGTGGTTCAAATCATCACCAACTTTTATTACTATATTGTATATATATATATATATAACGTTTATTAGTATAATACATGAATTAAATACTTTTTATAATCCCAATATATAAATTAAATATGAGAGGAAATTTGGCATAGGTATCGACAAATATGAGATTTTTGGTTAAAATGATAAAGAAAATTTTACCATGAAGTTAGAAGCAGTGGTGGATTCGAATATTCACCAGTTGTGGAAATTGAATCCATCAAAGTGCCCTAATTTGATGAAGTCAACCATCTTACTGTTGCATAATAATATGAAGTGGTCAAATTATTACAATAAATATTGAAAAGGAATTATTCCAAGACATGTAATCACTTTCATTTCAGGGCTTCATGGTGAAAAAGAGGAAGGCCTTAATAATCCTTTATAATATAATCATGATTTATTATTTACTATAATCTGAGCCCAAAACAAAACAAAACGAAAAAAATCAATCATAAGACAACCAAAGCGAATTCAACAAATAAATGTTTTTCGATTACTTCAATCAGGGCTATACGACTATGCATCCTTAAAAAACCCCATGCTTTTACACCAAATGCTGCGGGAATCCAATAACTTTTCTTATTGCGAAATATCAAATCTCAAACGACGTCCATAATTAAATCTTGATTTATCAATAATCACTTGTAAAACTAATACTCCACGAAATTAAAGCGATTAAATGATCTATTTGGGTATGCGATAGTAGTTTCAGTAGGTGAGAGTCCTTTGTTATATAGGGTTTTGATAACTTGAACATGTATTAAATATGGTAGGATCAATGAAAACAAGATGCAATCTTGAGATTTTGCTATCCAATAAAAACAAAAACTTCATCAGAAAAAAAATGTTTTAACCTGTTCTGATAATATGGATAAGAGAAAATTAAGAAGATAAAATTTTATACAAAAATGTGGGTACGTAAGTAGTGATATGTGGTGAATCCAAAACTTGATCATGGTGTGAGTAAATGTAGATAGTGAAGGCTCGATTATAAAGAACATGTCAGTCTCGTTCATTGGTGGCACTTGAATCTGTCACGTAACAAATTATATATGTTAGGACAACATAATTCATTTCATGCACCACAAAGAATAAGATAAAACTCTTGAGTTTGTCCACCAAGAATGAGATGTCCACAATGGATATGTTGTTGATGTAAAGAAGGAAAAAACATATTATCATAATCTTTGACACTATGAACTTTGCATCTATTATTATGGACATCTATTTCATGATGACTTTTAGTATTTGCCCAAGTATCCTAATTACTTTATGGTGTCTAATTGTCTTGACTTCACAAGTTAGTAGATGTCTCCCACTAGGAAGCTAGTTGATTAAATGTGTTTCATCTCAAGAGCCTCATTTTTCATTTTGTTAAAAAGTATGTGGTCACCAACATGTTTGATCATGTAGTTATTTTCTTTACTAAATACTATAAATGATTATAGGAAAAATTATTAGATTATGTGGTTCTATCTGATTAGATAAAATATATTATAGATATGATTGGATTTTAATTATGGTTATCGACCAATATAAAGAAAGTCTAGTTATAATATGATTCCTTACTAGATGACTTAAGAGAGATTTTCTTAATTACTGATCATAAACCTTCTACTTTTATCTATAGAAGGATAGGACCTCCTAGGAACAAAATAATCAGTCATCATTGAGAGATGACAAATCTTCTATCATTCCCCTTTGTCCCTAATCTATCACTAATAGCGGTTCTACGAAGGATAGAAAGAGAGAAAAATGTAAGTTTAGCTTTTCGTGCATATCAACATTATTGTAGCTTTCAAATCTGATGACAGTGCACCTACAAATCAGATAAAACCTTTTTTAGCAATATCGAAAGATATTGCTAAAAAAGCTTTTAGCAAATACTTTATGCTTATAATTAGTATCAAAATTATGTTTTGAAATCAAATACTTTAAATCATAAAAGTATTTCAGATCTATTGTGTATTTAGATTTGTTTATTAGTATCTTTCGCTTGTAAAAATGTGTTATTTGATTTTGATTTATGATGCTTAAACAATCTGTTTGTGTCGTCGATCTAATTTCTATCTAGTTTATCCTATCACTTGCTTAAAGGAGATTTTTCATGTTTGATCGATGGATCACTATCGATAACTTATTGTCGACAACAGTATTATTGAGGGTGGTGGTCTTTGGTGGTTGCTAGCCCAATCGCAGGAAATGATTACACATGCAGCGAAAGCACCATGAGATGCGGTGGTCAACCTACTTTGATTGTAGGTGGTTGTAGCAATGTTGTTGCCTAGGGTAGCTATAGCAATTATAGTAGTATTGCTATGTGCAACTATAGTAGTGCTGTGACTATGGTGACTACAGCGACACCGCTATGGCATTTGTTGGTCACGATCAGCATCAATTAGACTTCCCAATAGTTGCACAACGGACACATGTGCACATTCGTGTACCACGACGAACATGAGGGTTGCGTATCAACATATGTGTATAGTCTCTCAATCACTAGGGCAATGAGAAGGTATTCCACCGGTGAGAAACTAGTATGGCATGGTGATCGATGAGGTCATCGATCAACCATAAGAGAAGAGTCATGCCACCAGGCGCATAGGCGACAAACAGTAGTTGCACCGCCCACTTGTGTGGGTGGACAAGATGGAATGTAGTAGGGGTAGCTATGAAAGAGAATTATATTTTTTTTAAGAATATTTTTACTTTTAAAAATTAAAATTTTCAAACTGAGTCCTTAAATTTATTTTTCATTTATGCCCTTCTAAAATTAGATAATTTTATTACATCTTAAGTAAAAATATAGTTTTACCTTTTAGAAATTAAAATTTTTTACTTATATCTTCAATTATAAATTTAATTTATTTAATTTATTTTAATCAAATATTTTGATTGGACTTAATTATGATTGTATTTTGATTGCTTAATTATATTTTGATTCGATTAATCAAATTTTGATCGAATTAAAAAAAACTAAATTTTAATCAACTTTAATTTTGACGGGCCTCATTTTCACGAATGGTTGACCCAAATCTATAAGCTAAATTTGAGGAGCCCAATTTTGGGCCTACCCAATTAAATATGATTGATTAGTCTAAAAATTTTATATGGGATAAAAAATAAAATATGATTTTTTTTTATAGTTTTCTCATATGACATATTGATAAAATTTTGCATGTGATAATTAAAAATTTAATTATTATTCTTCAATATTTATTTGATTATTCACATATATATGTTTAAAATTAAAAAAAAATTATTTATTTTTCACATGAAGGTATTATTTATGTTTCATCATAATTATAGTTATCATATGAGTTTTTTTATACTGATTAATATTATTATAATTATTATTAAACTATTTTAATATAAATAAAATCAAGAAAATTCGGTGAATATTATTTGTAACTTATATCCTAAGTTTTATCTTATTGATAGCTATCAAAGTAGCGTAGGATGGTAGGCTTATGGGATATGAATTATAATAAATATTTATCATTTATAAGATATTTTAAATTTTATTTTATATATTGATCTTTTTTAGTCATCAAAGTGACCTAGACTAATAATTTATAAAATTATATTAAATAATTAGTCATAAATAATATTCATATGACACATATAATTAGGAGATTTAGATAATCTCAAAGGGAATCTACTTCAAATAATTATATGATAGGATAGGATAATACTATTATGTAACTTATGGTTATATACCTAAAGATAATAACACTATTCTATAAGTTCTATAAGGATGATATTAATACTCTATAAATACTAGATATGTTAATATTTCACCCAAAAAGTGAAATAAAGATGATATCAATAATTTAACATCTATTGAAAAACTTAAAATATTAATATTATATTATATTATTATAGTAGTACTTCCTTTTGTGTATTCTTATAAATGATCATATTTTTCAGATTCAATTATTATAAATAGCTTGAGCATATACAATTAATACTATATATGTTAGATCTTGATCAAATTAGTTGAAAGGATCATACACATAACTACTAAAAATTATGTGAAACAAATAATTAAGATAAGTGATCAATTTTTTTTAAAAATACTCAATTTTATGATAATTATTAATAATATTTAAACTTTATTATGGTCTACAACTAGCATACTAAAATATTTAAAATTTATTTAAATTTATCAATAAGTCATTAGTTGATGTTTAATAAAAGAATTGATTGAAATTCAATATAATAGTATTTGATGAATTTAAGATTGTATCCTTAGTATGGTTCACAAAGTTGTAAGCTCAAGAATATTGAGCATGAATATAGTTGAGTTCTTTATCATATAATTTATTCTTAATTTTATTTCTTCTTTGGCTCATTTAAAATTCACTATATTAAAATTAAAGATAAGTAAAATTTAAATAAGTTGACTAGTATATGTGTTTAGAAAGTATTAAGATTAAAATAAAATAATAATAATATTTTGGGTAATACTCAAAAAGTGAATAATAATAAAAGGTTAAAGTATAATTTATCAAATAAATTAACTAAATTTATAAATATTATATAAACTTATAAAAGAAAAAATCATCATAACAAAGTGTTACTTATGTGGTAAGAAAGGGAATATGAAAAAGGATAAAAAGTTTTGGTTCGAACTAAAACAGTATAAGTCTAACCTTTCGAATCGAATGTTACATAAGTCTTTTTCTAATACTTGATATATTGACACTAATGCTTCAACTTATATTATCAATAATAGAGATTCATTTTAATATGGGAACCTAAAGAGTATGAAATATTCATCATTATAAGGAATTATCTTAAAGTGAATGTGATAGTAGTTTGTACTTATCACTTATACCTAAAAATGATTTATTTGATATTATGTTCCTATAATTCTAGAAATTTATTTTTTTTCTAAAATTATCATGATATTATTTCTTTTTTGGTGAATTTAAACTTACCATAATTCAATAAAAATTAACTTTTTTCTATATGATGATTTATACAGAATTAATATAAATCTTGAGTTTATAACGATCCCATAATCAAATATTGGAATGAAGCATAGTTTCATAAACTCCTTGATATTATATATGCTTAGATATATGAGTCACTCTATATTTCCTATTTTAGTAGAAAGAGGCATTTTATCACATTATAAATAACTGATTGAGATATGATTATATGTATTTAATTCATATAAAGTCTCAAGTTATTAACACCTTCAAGTGCACATAAATAAAGTCAAGAGACAATTAGATAAAAGGATTAAAATTATCATATCTAATAGGGATGATAAATTTTATAGTAAATATGATGAGCCTAATCATAATTATAGTTCTTTTGCTAAATTCCTAAAAAAGTGAAGTATTTATGCTTAGTATGCTTTACTAGATATGCCACAAAAAAATATTTTTGAAAGATAAAATTATACTTTATGGTTAGGAGCATGATAAGTTATTCTTCTATACTTGAATCAATATCAAATAAAGCCATAAGAACAACTATGTATATCTTGAATATAGTTTCTAATAAGTTAATTCTATCAACTAATTTTTAGTTATGGATTAGTAGAGAAAACCTAACTTGAAATATTTATACATTTAAGATTATCCTGTAGAGATAAGGATCTTCAAATCATAGAAAAAGAAATTAGATTCAAGGATTATTTTTAAATATTTTATTATTTATTTAAAAAATTTTAAGAGATACAAATTTTATTGCTCTAATCATGATAAGAGGATAATTAAATCTGGTAATACAAGATTTCTAAAAACATAGCAAATTAGTTGGAGTAAAAATCTCAAAATTTACTTTTGATATTGATGAGATATAGATTGATATTCCTTTTATCATTTTTTGTTCCTCAAATAACTGAAAGAATTAATGAGGATAAATGATAAAATAGCATTGATAAACTCTCACATGATATTGATGTCATTGCTAATGATCTTGTAGAGTAATCATAATCAATAGTTTTTAGAACATCCCAAAGGAAAAGGAGACATATCATTTTTTATTACTATATGGTATATTTATAAGAATCATATTATGACATAGAAATAAAAAAGATCCCTTATTGTTTTCATAAGTTATTAAAAATAATGATTCTAAAAAATAATATAATAAAATAACAGTTAAAATCAATAGACCAGAATGATATCTTATAACTCGTTGAATTATTCAATAACTATAAAAAAGTATGTTATATAAGCATGACTTAAAGGATAATATCAAGCAATATAAAAGTTAGACTTATGGTCAAATATTTTACTCATAAAAAATACATCGATTATAATAAGATTTTTTTTGTTTTTTAAATGAACTCATTAAGAATCATAATAATATTAGTGACTCATATGAATGTAAAAATTAATTTTTTAAGATTTATAAGAATTAACATAAACGATTCATAAAGAAAATATAAGAAATAAAAAATTTGGTATGTAAATTTAAAAAATCTATTTATGTCCTTAAGCAAGCCTCTAGACAATAATATATAAAGTGTTTTAATACCATTACTTCTTTTATATTTAAGAAAAATATTATTGATCAATGTTTATATCTAAAGGTTCGTGGAAGCTAGTTTATTATATTAGTCTATATGTGAATAATATTTTACTTACGAATATAAATTTTAGTTTTTTATACCAAACTAAAATATTTTTCACCAAAAAATTTTAAGATGATTGGTATAAATAAGGCATTTTATGTTATTGGTATTAAAAAATTTAAGGATAAATCTTAGGAATTATTAGAATTATCTCAGAAAAAGAATATTGATCGAGTCTCAAAGAGATTTAGTATACAGCTTTATTCAACAAATAATAAAAATAAAATTTTAATTAAAATAAGTATTTTTAAAATAATTTAAAAAATCAAATAAAGAAAAATCATTATGTATGCGTAGTTGGAACTGTTACATATTCAAGTCTATATCAGACCAAAATATGAATTTTATAGTCGGAATACTAGTATATATTAGACTTACTCATGAATAAAATACTAAAATGATTACAAAAAAAGTAATAAAATATCTAAAACAGACAAAACATTATATGCTCATATGTATGGAATTAAATCAACTTAAAATGATGACATTTTCAAATAATTCTATAAATTACCTTTATAATAGGAAGTGCATTTTTTATTTTATATTATTAGTTGAAGGGGTAACTTATAAAAAAATATTAAGTAATATATTATTATATTATCAATAATAAAAGCTGATTTTATTGTATGCTTTGAGACCACTAATCAAACTTTATGATTGTAAATTTTATTTTATGATTGTAAAATTTTATCTTATGACTTAGTGTGGTCGGACTTAATTGTCAAGTTATTGAAGATACTTTGTGATATATTATAGTAGTTTTCTTCTTTAAGAATAGTAAATACTATAATAGTTCTATACATTATGATATAAAGCAAGAGTGCAAAAATAATTAATATTAATTAAGAACTTGAGTTTCAATATATTGATTGCTAATCTATTCACTTAGGACTTACAATCTAAAGTTTTTGAAAAAATATATTCTTATGATTGGGTTTGTGAACAATTATATTCTTATAGTGATATATGTTCGAGTAGATATTATAATTAATATTTTTATTTTTATAATTAAAATTATTTGTTTATACTATCCTCTTCACTTTTATGTATATATATATATTATGGTTGAATACGATAACAAGATAATCTTAACAAAATAAATTATAGGAGTCATTTGTACTATAAAAGGAAGAGCTAACTATATTATGGTACATAGAAGGAAATATGACATTGATGACATATAACCGTTATAACTTATATTGGTAGTCAGACTTAATATGGTATTATTATTTTTATTAAACTTATTGGCCTATTTTATAAAATCTATATATGCATGTAAAATATTTTTTTTAAGTTTAAAAATATAATTAAATAATTTATAAAAATAATTTTTATTTTAATATTTTAAGTTTTTATATTTTATCAATTAATGAGTCAAGTGAGAGAATGTTAGATTATATAATCCTATCTAATTAGGTAAAATATATTATAAATATGATTAGATTATAATTATGATAATCGATAAATAGAAATGAAGTTTAATTGTGATATGATTCCTTAGGAGACGACTTTAACTATAGACTCTCCTAATTATTTATTTTAGACATTGGCTTATAAAAGTATAGGACCTTCCAAGAATAAAATAATCATTCATTAAGAGATTACATATATTCTCTTCTTTTTATCCCGAATCTATCGCTCATAGTGTCATCTAAAAAATAGGAAGAGAGGAGAAGATGAGTTTAGCTTTCCTTGTAGATTGACATTGTTATGGTTTTTGAATTCGACGATGAAAATCAGATAAATATTTTTTTAAGTAGCATTAAAAGGCATACATCATATATTTGATCTATTGTTATTTGATTTTAAGTTTTGATATTAAAATTTTGTAGGGTTAAGGTTTATTTTAGCCCCTATAGTTTTAACTATGGACTATTTAAGCCCTTATAATTTACTTGTGTCTAAAATAATCCATATATTTTAAAAAACATAGCATATAAACCTCTTCTATTAAGTTTGAGTTAACAGACGTTAGAGTTTGCTTACATAACATATTGACTCACAATAAACCATTAATATAATGATATGTGTAATTTAAGTTTAAAAAATGGTTAAGGTCTATTTTAGCTATTATGGTTTTGGTTAGACCACTTAAGCTCTTATGGTCTATTCGTGTCTAGAATAACCCTTATATTTTCAAAACCATAACATATAAGCTCCTCCCGTGGAGTTTGAGTTAACAAACTGTCACAAACAAACTTTTAAACAGGATGTTTGATGTAATGCTTATGTATGTCTGTATCTTTCGATTTGTTCATGCTTTGCACAGTATGTAGAGAGATGGTTGAAGGCTTAATAATCCCATTTTAGTTGGGTTTGGTGGTCGTTGTAGGCTTATAAATAAATGTTGTGCCATGTAGGCACTTATAAGAGATATTCGGTCTATAATGGATCATTTTGACCCTTTATTATGCAACCGTTCAAAGGTTGTAAAGTCCGTTTGTAATTTGCATTGGCTATGAAGTGTTTTCGGAGATGCTTGCTTGTGGATCCCAAGTGAGTACCTTTCTCTAACCCGTTTTCTCTTTTGTAGGTCCTAAGGGACCATGGGAGGTTTCGGGGAGGCTGACCTTTGCGGACGGACACGCAAGGGTGCCGCACGACTTAGGCAAAATTAGCTAAGTCCATGACAGATGATATCAGAGCAGGACAAGTACTCATAGAAACACTTGCTATGCAAATGTGAGGGACCTAGCGGGGCTGCGTCGAGGGTAGTCAGCACACACACGATCGTTTGGGGAAAAACGGGCATGGAGATGTAGGGAAAAGAAGTCGCTCGGAGGAGCAGGCATCTGAGATTGGCATTCAGAGGAATGGTTAACCCTTCGCGCAAGAGGCACTATGAGAACAAGTAAGCTTAGAAGAATGCATAGCACATAAAGGTTAGGATGGCTAAGTTTGAGCTATGACTCGACGATGACAACATACTTGATGGTGCTCAAGGCAAGCGAGGCGCTTGGCAAAGGATGAGACCATCAAGGTGGAATGAATTGCTTAGTGATCGAAAGAGTTGTGCAAAGCTCATGGAGGTGAGGGGAATTACTAACTCAAAGAATTTGGTACTCATGCAATGCCTAGTATGCGAATGATGGAGTATTTGTGGCCATCCCAACGTGACTGAAACTCGATGTCATTGAGCATTGAAACTTTTTCTTCAGCATGTGAAGGATACGTTTGTAGGATGCTGAAGTGTGTAGTGAGTTTAGCATATTGCTAGGCCTTGAGGGGTGCAGCGGGGGCTATATTGACGTAGAGTCGTAATCTAGTAAGTGCCTTTACTGGAGGCAAAACAATGCACATTTTGTTCAGCAAGACAGAGTAGTCCAAGGGGATGGTGATCTTTGAAACTTTTAGAGAGAAGGAAACGAAGAGAGATGTTGCTCCAATGGGGTAGATATCCATGAAAGATAAGTCCCGCCTCTCTAAAGAGAGAATCATGTGCAATAGATCACATATGTTGAGGAGTAGTACCTCAAAAATAACAACTCCATGAAGCTCAATGGACTGAGTGAGCGGCGAAGAGTCGTCGCATAATCTCACTTAAGAGAATGTATTGGTGGATGTATTGTGAGATCAAGTGGGGGAGCGACCCAAAGCAACACAAATGAAGACATATTTAGAGTCGATATGGCGATCAGACTCAAGAGAAGGCTGACTCACAAACTGGTGGGCGCGAGGGCCACCATCAACTCAATGCAAAATGAAGAGTGGAGCAACTTGGGTGTAACTTGGCGAAGTACCCAAGTCACATGAAGGGAGTTGACATAGAAGATGTGTCAGGATCGAGAGCACTAAGAGGGGGGGGGTGAATTAGTGCAGCGGAAATCTTACAGTAATTTAAAAACACAAGCTGCGTTCGTCCGATAAAAAAACGATTTCGATATAAAAGCAGAATCACAGTGCAGTTTGCGTCTAAGCGCAGTTTTGCGTCTAAGCGCAGTTTGCGTCTAAGCACAGTTTGTGTCTACGCACAGTTTGCGTCTAAGCGCAGTTTGCGTCTAAACTCAGTTTTACGTCCAAACGCAGTTTTACGTCTAAACGCAGTTTTGCGTCTAAACGCAGTTTTACGTCTAAACGCAATTTTACGTCTAAACGTAGTTTTACGTCTAAACACAGTTTTGCGTCTAAACGCAGTTTTACGTCTAAACGTAACTTTACGTCTAAATGTAGTTTTGCGTCTAAAAGCAGTTTTGAACCTTGAAAAGCGTTTTACGTAGAAAGCAGTTTGCAGTTATAAATGGAATCCGAATGTAAGCGTAAACTGCAGTGTGAAGATCGTACGAAAACACGATTTACGTTTGAATGCAGATTCTGAAAGATCAGAGCTTAGAAACCCGTTCGTAAAGGCGCAGAGGGCAGTAGCAATGTAGGAGGTTTGCAGTAATGATAAAGTGCTCAAGGTAAAAGCAAACCAGAGATTTAGAGTGGTTCGGTCAGTCTTGACCTACTCCACTTTTGGCTTCCTCCTCTGACGAGGTCACCGACGTCAACTAGCTGCCTTCCTTCAATGGGCGAAGGCTAACTGCCCTTTTACAGTTTCTCTCCTTTTGACAGGCTTAGGAGACAACCTTTATAGACCTTTCTCTCCTCACTTTACAACTGAAAACTTAAAGAACAGAAGGAGGAAACTTAAAGGCTTTACAACACTTTTGAGCTCTTAGAATCACAGAAAAGATCAAGATTTCGGTGTAGGTCTATATCTTTTCAGTGCTGAATGGGTGGGGTATTTATAGGCCCCAACCCAATTCAAAATTCGAGCTCAAAACGATCAAATCGATCAAATCCCAGAATTCTGGGATCAGGCGGTTGCACCTCTTGACTGGAGAGGTGGCACCGCCTGGCAGAGCTCGAAGACTGAGCTCAGGCGATTGCTCCTCTCTGCCAGAGCTCGAAGACTGAGCTCGATGGTTGCATCACCTGGCAGAGCTCGAAGACTGAGCTTGGTGGTTGCACCGCCTGGCAGAGCTCGAAGTCTGAGCTCGGTGGTTGCATCACCTGGCAGAGCTCGAAACTGAGCTCAGGCTGATGCACCTCTCTGCCAGAGCTCGAAGATTGAGCTCGGTGGTTGCATCACCTAGCAGAGCTCGAGACTGAGCTCAGGCTGATGCACCTTCTCTGCCAGAGCTCGAAGACTGAGCTCGGTGGTTGCATCGCCTGGCAGAGCTCGAAACTTGAGCTCTGGCGGTGCTACCTCTTGACAGAGGAGGTTGCACCGCCCAGTCTAGCTCGAAGACTGAGCTCTGGGCGGTTGCACCTCTTGGCTGGGGCGGTTGCACCTCCCAGCCTCGCAGCCCTGGCGGTTGCACCTCCTGGCTGGGGCGGTTGCACCTCCCAACCTCGCAGGAAGACATAGCCTGGGCGGTGCTACCTCCAACCCTGGCGGTGGCACCTCTTTCACTATTCCAGCTCACTTGGTTTGGCTCCAAACTTGGTCCAAACCAGTCCGAACTTGGGCCTAATTGGCCCCTACTTGGGTTATAGGATTAACACCTAATCCTAACCCTAATTAACGTGCTAACTATGAATTTAAAGACATTTTCTAAGCTATTACAAAGTCCGCAAGTCAAGACTTTTTCTAGCGAGCTTCCGGCAAACTTCCGGCGGTCTTCCGATGAACTCTCGGAAACCATTCTGCGGACTCCCGGTAAGCTCCTAGACTTCACGATTTGATCTTAGCGAGTTCCAACGAGCTTCATCGGCAAGCTCCGCTCTTTCTCGGCGAGCTCCGTGAACTTCCAACGAACCTTCCGGCGAGCTTCCGAAAAACCCTTCGGCAAGCTCCCAACTCATTCTCGGCTAGTTCCGGTAGCATTCCCGACGAACCTTCGGACTTCCGTCGAACTCTCGAACTCGCAACAAATCCTTCGCGCTTGACTCCGACACTTTGTTTCACTTTATGTCTTCATTGTTATCATAGTTAATCCTGCACAACAAAACAAAACTTCAATCGAGACAATTAATCCTAAGCAATTAACCAAGTTGTCCGACATGTCATTGGTCCCTCGACGCTTCGTCCGATTCTTCGGCGCATCGTCCTCTCGTGCAGCCTATTGCCCAATCGGCCAGTTGACTCCGCAACTCCGATATCCTTGGCACAATACCCGCTCTTCTTGGCCCGATGCCCGAGTCCACGGCCCGAAGCCTTCTGTCGATACGCCGACCGATCCACCGGCCCGACGTCCAATCTTCTGACATGTTCCTTCGGCACAACATGATTTTCCTGCTTTAATTGTCTCATCCTGATCGAAGCATCCTGCGTCACTCAAAACGCAGATTAAATCATAAACATATATCAAGTAGTTTCATCATCAAAATACGAGATTCAATAGTCTCCCCCTTTTTGATGATGACAACCACTTGATGACGGAGTTAAACTTAACTCCTGGAGTTTAAACAAACTCCCCCTATCAATATGCCATATTGATAGAACCTTGAATTCAAACTGAATTCAAGTCATTGCAATATTCATCATGAATACTTGCAATACATCAACATGAACATATGCATAAACTTATGCATCACATGTCATGTCATCAACATACTTTCATCAACATACTTCTCCCCCTTTGTCATCAACAAAAAGGAGAAGTATCACAATCAAGTGTTTGTGTGTGATATTGGTTCAACTCTTTGCATGAAAATCATAATATCAAGTTTTATCATCATGCAATCTTGGAGCTAGAAGATTTAGCAAGTGTTACATCATGCTTAGAACATTCATGCTATCAAGTTTTAGATATGCAAGTTTTATATCATTTAAGATAGCACTTTTGGTAATGTTCAAGATAGCAAGTTCTACATCATGCAAGCTAGCAAATTAGAGATGTTCAAGAAGGCAACTCTTGCTTCTTGAAAATTTTGTTCACTTTGCTAGATGCGCAAGTTAGCATTTTTGCCTCGTGAGATAGGCAAGATAGCACATTTGCTTCTTTTGAGATAGCAACTTTTTGCTTCTCTTTAGACCAACAAGCTAGCAATTTTTACGATATACAAGTTTCACAATATATAAGCTAGCAAAAGTTTCGAAAGCACATGCAAGATAGCTTTCTTGTGTAAGCTCATGATTCTTGCTTCCTATTGCAATGTGCAAGTTGCAAGTTTTGCTTCTTGAGATATTCAAGATAGTGATGTTCAAGAAGACAATTTATCTTCTTGAAATAAGCAAGTTAGCATTCTTTGCTACTTAAGATAGGCAAGCTAGCAATCAAGTTTTTGCATCTTCTTGACTTGTACAAGCTAGCTATCTCCCCCTTTGTCATTGTAAAAAAGAAAGAGAGAATACAGTTTTGTAGTTCTCTTTTCCTTTTACAACGATTTCAAAATCATGACAAATGATGAATAATCAAGTTATGAATGTCAAGACAATTTTTCATCATGAATATTTTATCATTGCATGCATCATTACCATAAGTTGAAGTATTACATGCATGATATCATATCACCATTCATAATTACATTAATGTTTCATATCATGATGGTATCAATTTTGTCAAATTGTATCCTACCATGCATGATCAAAACTTCTCCCCATTTTATCATTGAAAACAAGAAGAAAGTAGGGGGAAGAGCATAAAAGCGTTAAATATTTTAATCATTTCAAGGCATTTACATCATAGATCAAGTCATGATTCGTGATTCATCATAAAGCAAGTTAGTTTTCAATCATCACATGAGGCTTTTAAGGAATTTTTTGAAACATAGGAGAATGATTAATTTAAGCATATAATGTTTCAATCCAATTTAAGTCATGAATATCAATGTTTTCATATTGTGAGTATCAATTCATGACTACCACAAGATATTATTTGTGACTTCAATTTTGCAAGATCAAGATTATGATTTAGATAAAACTTATTCAAATTAAATCATTAACTTGAAGTTCATGATCAAGTCATTAAAATTAATTTCGAGATTCATAAAATATCATGAAATCATTAATCTCGATCAAATGGGAAAAGCATTTTTTAAGAGATTCTTTTTCATCTAAGCATGCCTTAGTCTTTATATGCCAAATTAAGATAAGCATAAGGCAAAGAAATCTTGTATTATAAGATATATGATATCAAGGCTTATGATTCATTTGAAAAGATATAGTAAAAGGAGCAACTTGAAACATTCTTATCAAAGATCACATTTTAAAATATTCCAAGTTTCAAGATATCAAAATGACACTTCATTGAATTGCATTTCATTTGAAAAACTCCTTTTTGATAAATGTAGGGAGCATAATGAACGATCTTGATTTATAAAGAGCTTCATGTTATCAAGATCATGATTTTAATAATTATTCTCTTTAGCAAAGAATCACAAAAGTACTTTATTTTTGCATAAGAAATCACATTGTGTTATGATTTATAAATTCTTTTTCTGCACACGAATCATAGGAGATATGAATGTGAAACAAATCTTTGCAAGCAAAAACACTATCATTCATATTTCAAGATGGAGTTTATAAGCATGAATCATTTTATCAAATCCATTTTAGAAAAATATTTTTCATAAGTGTATGAGAAAATCCGATTGTTAGGATACCAATTGTTAACTGAATCCGAAAATGAAATTAACACTTTCATATATTCAAACATGATTTTTGCTATAGATCTTGAAATTAAGTCAAGAAGATCAAACAAGCTCATGATCATGGATAACTTAAAATCACATGCATAAAATTGTTAATAACCATTTCATATTACATCTTTATGCATTACTTTAAATCAAACGTGATTTCATTCAACAATGTTAATCAAACATGATACACATTATTACTTCTTAACCATGATCAAAATCATTTTGTTTGTTTATCATAATATTATTTTCGAAATTATCAGCATGATCATAATTTCTGTATTTTTATTTTTAAACATGTAATTTTCAAGAAAATTAATTCTAAACTAAAAAAGAAAATATATCATGAAAGCATCAAGTAATTTCAAAATAAACCAAAGGCATTTTAATTACCTCAACATCGTAGGCTGGTAAGGCGTATTTTGTCGCCTCGCTTTTGTTGACTTTCTCGTCTTCAGATGAGCTCGATTCATCCCAATTTTTGTTCTTCTTCTTGCGTTTAAAGCAAGTAGTTCCATTCTTTTTGCTTTTTAATTTTCGTTTCATTTTAAGTTCACCATCACTTGAGCTTATGCTCGAGTGGTCTTCAAATGTTCTATGTCCCAAATCCTTCCTGTTCTTTGGAAGGTTGGTTAGTTCATCATTGTCCTCATCACTTGAGTCATCGCTCAAGTGGCATTCATTTGTCCAGAGTTCCAAATCCTTCCTGTTCTTTGAAAGGTGGTTCTCAAGTTCTTCACGTGCATTGCACGTCATTTCATATGTGATCAATGAACCAATTAGTTCTTCAAGTGGAAAATGGTTCAAGTTTTTCGATTCTTGAATAGCAGTTACTTTTGAATCCCAAGTTTTAGAAAGTGAGCGCAAAACTTTGTTAACGAGTTCAAAATCCGAAAAGCTTTTACCAAGTGATTTTAAACCATTGACGACATCCGTAAAACGGGTGTACATGTCAACAACAGTTTCGCTTGGTTTCATATGAAAAAGCTCGAAATCAAGTAGTAGAATATTAACTTTCGAGTCTTTGACTCTACTAGTTCCCTCGTGCGTGATTTCAAGAGTGCGCCAAATATCGAAAGCCGTTTCACACGTAGAAATCCGATTGAACTCATTTTTGTCCAATGCGCAAAATAAGGCATTCATAGCCTTTGCGTTTAAAGAAAAATTCTTCTTCTCCAAAACCGACCATTCGTTCATCGGTTTGGAGGGAAGTTGAAAACCGTTTTCAATGATATTCCATAAATCCAGATTTAGAGAAATTAAGAAAACTCTCATTCGTGTTTTCCAATAAGTGTAGTCCAATCCGTTAAAGAACGGTGGACGAAAGACCGAACCGCCCTCTTGAAAAGTCATTTCTCTCGGGTGTAAATCCGAAATGAGAAATACCTCGCTCTGATACCAATTGTCAGGATCGAGAGCACTAAGAGGGGGGGGGTGAATTAGTGCAGCGGAAATCTTACAGTAATTTAAAAACACAAGCTGCGTTCGTCCGATAAAAAAACGATTTCGATATAAAAGCAGAATCACAGTGCAGTTTGCGTCTAAGCGCAGTTTTGCGTCTAAGCGCAGTTTGCGTCTAAGCACAGTTTGTGTCTACGCACAGTTTGCGTCTAAGCGCAGTTTGCGTCTAAACTCAGTTTTACGTCCAAACGCAGTTTTACGTCTAAACGCAGTTTTACGTCTAAACGCAGTTTTACGTCTAAATGCAGTTTTGCGTCTAAACGCAATTTTACGTCTAAATGCAGTTTTACGTCTAAACGCAGTTTTACGTCTAAACACAGTTTTGCGTCTAAACGCAGTTTTACGTCTAAACGTAACTTTACGTCTAAATGTAGTTTTGCGTCTAAAAGCAGTTTTGAACCTTGAAAAGCGTTTTACGTAGAAAGCAGTTTGCAGTTATAAATGGAATCCGAATGTAAGCGTAAACTGCAGTGTGAAGATCGTACGAAAACACGATTTACGTTTGAATGCAGATTCTGAAAGATCAGAGCTTAGAAACCCGTTCGTAAAGGCGCAGAGGGCAGTAGCAATGTAGGAGGTTTGCAGTAATGATAAAGTGCTCAAGGTAAAAGCAAACCAGAGATTTAGAGTGGTTCGGTCAGTCTTGACCTACTCTACTTTTGGCTTCCTCCTCCGACGAGGTCACCGACGTCAACTAGCTGCCTTCCTTCAATGGGCGAAGGCTAACTGCCCTTTTACAGTTTCTCTCCTTTTGACAGGCTTAGGAGACAACCTTTACAGACCTTTCTCTCCTCACTTTACAACTGAAAACTTGAAGAACAGAAGGAGGAAACTTAAAGGCTTTACAACACTTTTGAGCTCTTAGAATCACAGAAAAGATCAAGATTTCGGTGTAGGTCTATATCTTTTCAGTGCTGAATGGGTGGGGTATTTATAGGCCCCAACCCAATTCAAAATTCGAGCTCAAAATGATCAAATCGATCAAATCCCAGAATTCTGGGATCAGGCGGTTGCACCTCTTGACTGGAGAGGTGGCACCGCCTGGCAGAGCTCGAAGACTGAGCTCAGGCGATTGCTCCTCTCTGCCAGAGCTCGAAGACTGAGCTCGATGGTTGCATCACCTGGCAGAGCTCGAAGACTGAGCTTGGTGGTTGCACCGCCTGGCAGAGCTCGAAGTCTGAGCTCGGTGGTTGCATCACCTGGCAGAGCTCGAAACTGAGCTCAGGCTGATGCACCTCTCTGCCAGAGCTCGAAGACTGAGCTCGGTGGTTGCATCACCTGGCAGAGCTCGAGACTGAGCTCAGGCTGATGCACCTTCTCTGCCAGAGCTCGAAGACTGAGCTCGGTGGTTGCATCGCCTGGCAGAGCTCGAAACTTGAGCTCTGGCGGTGCTACCTCTTGACAGAGGAGGTTGCACCGCCCAGTCTAGCTCGAAGACTGAGCTCTGGGCGGTTGCACCTCTTGGTTGGGGCGGTTGCACCTCCCAGCCTCGCAGCCCTGGCGGTTGCACCTCCTGGCTGGGGCGGTTGCACCTCCCAACCTCGCAGGAAGACATAGCCTGGGCGGTGCTACCTCCAACCCTGGCGGTGGCACCTCTTTCACTATTCCAGCTCACTTGGTTTGGCTCCAAACTTGGTCCAAACCAGTCCGAACTTGGGCCTAATTGGCCCCTACTTGGGTTATAGGATTAACACCTAATCCTAACCCTAATTTGTTGAATCTCGGATTTTGATGATGAAGTCAATTGTCATTTGTTATCTAATCTATGTGTTGAGATAAGTGTGCAGGATTAACTACGATGAGAGTAAGACAAGCAGCAGGAATTGCGCCGGAGTCAAGATCATGATCACGTTGGGAGTTCGAGAGTTCGACGGAAGTTCGGACGGTCGTCGGAGGTTCAGAGAGAACAGATCCGAGAAGTCCAGAAGCTTGCCAAGCGAAGCTCGTCGGAACTAGCCAAGTGGATCGTCGCAAAGTCCAGGAGTATGCCGGATGTCCGCAGAAGGATCACCGAGGGTTATCGGTTGATCGACGGAAGTTGGCAGGAAACTCGCCGGAAGAAGCGATTGACGCATCGGAGCAAAGCTGCAGAAGTTGTCTTAGAGTTAATCGTAGTTAGCATGATGATTAAGCATGAAAATGGGAGGTGATCCCATTAGCTTAATCTTGGGGCAATTGGGCCCCTGAAAAGATTCAAAGTGGGCCGAATGGAGTGAACCATTCGGACCCTGATTGCACCAGGAGGTGCAACCGCCCCAGCCAGGAGGTGCAACCGCCTGGGCTGTGGGGTTGGGAGGTGCAACCGCCCCAGCCAGGAGGTGCAACCGCCTGGGCTGTGGGGTTGGGAGGTGCAACCGCCCCAGCCAGGAGGTGCAACCGCCAGGGCTGCAAGGCTGGGAGGTGCAACCGCCCCAGCCAAGAGGTTGCACCGCCAGAGCTCAAGTTCCGAGCTCTGCCAGGCGATGCAACCACCGAGCTCAGTCTTCGAGCTCTGGCAGAGAGGTGCATCAGCCTGAGCTCAGTCTCGAGCTCTGCCAGGTGATGCATTCACCAAGCTCAGTCTTCGAGCTCTGGCAGAGAGGTGGATCAGCCTGAGCTCAGCTTGGAGCTCTGCCAGGTGATGCAACCACCGAGCTCTGTTTCGAGCTCTGCCAGGTGATGCAATCACCAAGCTCAGTCTTCGAGCTCTGCCAGGTGATGCAACCATCGAGCTCAGTCTTCGAGCTCTGGCAGAGAGAAGCAATCGGCAGAGCTCAGTCTTCGAGCTCTGCCAGGCGGTGCCACCTCTCCAGTCGAGAGGTGCAACCGCCTGATCCCAGAATTCTGGGATTTGATCGATTTGATCATTTTGAGCTCGAATTTTGAATTGGGTTGGGGCCTATAAATACCCCACCCATTCAGCACTGAAAAGATACAGACCTATACCGAAATCGTGATCTTTTCTGTGATTCTAAAGAGCTCAAAAGTGTTGTAAAGCCTTTAAGTCTCCTCCTTCTGTTCTTCAAGTTTTCAATTGTAAAGTGAGGAGAGAAAGGTCTGTAAAGGTTGTCTCCTAAGCCTGCCAAAAGGAGAGAAACTGTAAGAGGGAAGTTTGGCCTTCGCCCATTGAAGGAAGGCACCTAGTTGACGTCGGCAACCTCATCGGTGGAGGAAGCCAAAAGTGGAGTAGGTCAAGGCTGACCGAACCACTCTAAATCTCTGGTTTGCGTTTATTTTCGAGCACTTTATCATTACTGCAAACCTCCCTCATCACTACTGCTCTATGCGCTTTCACGAACAAGTTCTAAGTGCTGTTCTTCCAAATCTGCATTCAGACGTAAACTCGTATTTTCATACATTACAGTTTACGTTTACGCTTGATTCTGTAGAACTGTTTTCCGTGCTTTTACGAACGAGCTTCTTTGCAGTTTACGCTTACATTTTAATCCTATTAATAATTGCAATCTGTCCTCTACGATTTTACGAACGAGTTTCAACATTTAGACGTAAAACTGCATTCAGACGTAAATCGGCTTTCCTCGCTCAATCATCAGATTTCAGTTCACGTTTTCAACTGCATACTGCCTTCTGCGAGTATACAAACGAGTTTCAAAGTTTAGACGTAAATCTGCGTCTAGACGTAAAACTGCGTTTAGACGTAAATCTGCGTTTAGACGTAAAACTGCGTTTAGACGTAAAACTGCGTTTAGACGTAAATCTGCGTTTAGACGTAAAACTGCGTTTAGACGTAAAACTGCGTTTAGACGTAAATCTGCGTTTAGACGTAAATCTGCATTTAGACGTAAATCTGAGTTTAGACGCAAAACTGCGCTTAGACGCAAAACTGCGCTTAGACGCAAAACTGCGCTTAAACGCAATCTGCGCTTAGACGCAAACTGCACTTAGATACAAACTGAGAATTTGCTTTTGCATCATAAAAGTTTTTGAACGAACGCAGCTTTTGGTTTTTAATTTATTATAAGATTTCCGCTGCACTAATTCACCCCCCCCCTCTTAGTGCTCTTGATCCTAACAATTGGTATCAGAGCAAGGTTAACTCTCTAAAGGATTAAAACCCAAGAGAGATGGCATACGCCGGAAACCAAGAGGGGCATTCAATTACACGTCCACCCATGTTCAGTGGAACGGACTACACTTACTGGAAGACCCGAATGAGGATCTTTCTTATTTCTATGGATTTTGAACTGTGGAACCTTGTTGAAAATGGATTTTCAAAATCTTCTCTTCCAATGATCGATTGGAACGATTTGGAGAAGAAGGCTTTCGCTCTTAATGCAAAGGCTATGAATGCCTTATTTTGCGCACTTGATAAAAACGAGTTTAATCGTGTTTCAACCTGCGAAACTGCTTTTGATATTTGGCACACACTTGAAGTGACCCACGAGGGCACAAGTAGAGTGAAAGAGTCAAAAATCAATCTGTTGCTGCATTCTTTTGAACTTTTCCGAATGAAACCGAGTGAAACCATTGGCGACATGTTTACCCGTTTCACGGATGTCGTCAACGGTCTAAAAGGACTCGGAAAGAGCTTTTCGGATTTTGAGCTTGTTAATAAGATACTAAGATCCCTTCCTAAGAGTTGGGATCCTAAAGTCACCGCCATTCAAGAGGCAAAAGATCTGCGAAATTTCCCTCTTGAAGAACTAGTCGGGTCATTAATGACCTACGAAATGACTTGCAAAGCTCATGAAGAGCAAGAAGACATCCTTCCAAAGAACAGGAAGGATATGGCACTTAAAACTTCTGAATGCCACTTGAGAGAAAACTCAAGTGATGAGGACTGTGATGATGACTTGGCACTTTTGACAAGAAAGTTTAAAAAATTCTTCAAAAGAAACAAGTTTAAAAACGATGTGAAAAATAAACTTGAACCTAAGAAGGACCAAGTGATCTGCTATGAATGTAAAAAGCCGGGACATTACAAAAGTGATTGTCCCCAAGTCAAGAAAAGAACAACAAAGAAGAAGGCGCTCCAAGCAACATGGGATGATTCGAGCGCATCCGAGGAAGAAGAATCCAACACCGAGCAAGTTGCTCATTACGCCTTTATGGCCATCGAAGAGGAGGTAACGGATTTATTAGATGCTGATTTATCTTTCGATGAATTATTAAATGCCTTCCATGATTTATTTGATGAATGCAAAGTTATAAATAGAAAATACAAGTTGCTAAAAAGGGTACATGATAATCTTACTTGTGAGTTTGATAAGTTAAAAGTCGAACATCATGATAGTTTAAACTCATGTATCAAATGTCATGATTTAGAAACTATACAAAAAGAAAACTTGCTGCTTAAGGACACCTTGAAGAAATTCGAGGTTGGTAGCAAGTCATTAAACATGATCCTTACAAACAAGGGTCATGCTCCCAAAAGAAGTGGGATTGGATTTGTGAGGAGTCCTCACCTAAATCCAACTACCTTTGTAAAAGGCCCCATCTTACACGTTCAACACCAAACCAAGTGCAACTTTTGTTGCAAATCTGGACACAAGACACATTGTTGTCCATTCAAGAAAATAAGTCCAAACAAATTGATTTGGGTTCCTAAAGGAACCATGATAAACTCTATGCAACATGATAGAAAATGTAGATCTATTTATGAGGCACCCAAAAGCAAATGGGTTCCTAAAGATCATTCGTTCCTATAAAAATATTAAAAGTCTAGGCCGGAGCAAGAAATAATGTTCTGCTCCTTGACTCTCAATGGTCATAAACCAAGAATCAAAAAGGAACTCGCAACACTTAAGTAACAAGTGGAAGCTATGAAATCACAAATACGATACAATTAGAAACATATGATATCCAAATTCACATACCCCTGATCTTCAAAACCTGTTCATCTACGAATTAATTCTTGTAGAAACTAAACATGTCATAAAAGGGACACCAAACAAACATTCGTATGCACGTTAAAAGATCTATCTTACAAAGAGCTTCTTCCTTAAATAAAAACTCATACGAAATCATGTAACAAACATCAATTGCTCTGAAACTCTCCTCAAGGCAAAGGCTCCCTAATCAAAACATCCTAAGTGCTCACCTGCTGCAGGCGGTGGCACCTCTCCAGCTGGCGGTTGCACCTCCAGCCATCACGGGTTGCCAGAGGTTGCACCGCTCCAGCCAGAGGTGCAACCGCCAGCAGCTCTGCCCTCTAAAATCACGCTAGGGCCGGCTAAGGAACCGACCCCAACTCACCCCCATTTCCTCCTCTACTCTTCCAAGACTCCTCCACTCCCACTTCACTCCTCTAAGCCTTCCAAATACCTCCCATTTCGGAGCAAAACATCAAGAATCCTTCCTTCTCTTGAAGATTTCACAAAGGTACTCTCTAAGAAGCTCTTAAAATTCTGTTTTGTTCTTCATTTACTTTAGCTCATCATCATCCCTCTAAAACAGCAGTAGTAATGGGATCTAGAAGATCCTCAAGGGACAAGGGAAAGAGGAGAGTAGTAGAAGAGTTTGATCTCACTCTTTTTTATTCCAAAAACCATGCTGAAAAATTTCTCTCCTTCGAACTAAGAAGCATCAATAAGGGAAAATACGTAGATCTGAATGAACTAAGAGATGTAGAGACTATCCATTGGTTTGCAAACCTTAATCTACTTCCCATTTTGCAGATCAACGAACCCATTTATCCTAGACTAGTTAGATTGTTTTATAACAACATGCAAAAAGATGATGAAGAAAGGATATCAACCTATCTCTTAGGACAACACATTTCAATCACTGATAGATTCATTTGTGATATGATAGGTATTCCCATGAAAAGCATAGGACTTTACTTCAAAGGATCATGGGATGAAAAAACTATTGAAACATCCTACGTTGAAGCCTTAGGAACAATCCTTGCCAATCCTAACGTAGAATCTATTCCTAAAAGTTGTGAACATCTAATGCCCTTTAACACTAAGATACTTCATCATATCATGACTAGTATAATTCTTCCTAAGCAATACCATCATGATGAAGTGAGTCAATTGGAATTAGGAATTATGTACCTAATATGAAAGAACGTGACATTTGTCTTGGCTATCTGATCCAACAAAACATGTTGGAATTATCTACGAAAGATATGATGCTCCCATATGGTGGAATTATTACTAGAATAATGAAAGCTTACGACATTCAAATACCACTAGAAGAAGAAGTAATGAAATCAGATAGATTCAGCATAATAAACAAAAATCTACTTCACCGACTAAGATGTCACTATAGAAACGGTAACTGGGTTAGAATGCCTAGAAGAACTAATCCCCCTCAGCCTGAACCTGAACCTGAACCAGAGCCGGAAACCCCAGTCTTTAGGAGTACCCACTCTCCTCCAATCTGTCCCTTTGAGGAAACACATCCGGTTGAGCAAACTCACACATCATCCATCGAAGATATCGGGATTCGGATGGACCGATTTGAGCAACGACAAGAACGGCTTGAACTTCGACAAGATCAAATCCTAACCGAGCTACAACAAATCCATCGACAATTTGACTCTTTACTTAGGCACTTTAATCTTCCACCTCATGAATAAGCTTGTATAAACATCTGATGTTTTTGATATGACATGTTGTAAACTCCTTATGTTATTCATGAAGGACTTTGTCTTTATGATTACCTGATATGCTGTACATATATTACCCTGATATGGTTATCTTTGTCTGTGTAAGCATATTTGCAAACATCTCTTGTTGTTTATCTCGGTTTTTGCACTGAAACTAAAAAGGTTTAAAAGCCTATGCCTTGAAAATATGAAGCAACATACCAATGTAAGTTGATAAGTCAGCAGTATGACATTGATATGGTTGCTATTGCTAATATGATTGCCATCATGCCATGTATCAAACAAAAATTTGCATCATACGAGCTGATATCTTACCATGTGATGCAATGCTACACTTGCTGAAATAAAAATCCTGCTATGCAATATGATATAATGCTGCACTTGAAATAATTGTGTTACTACATCAAAATTATTTTTTGAATGTTATTACTATTACATGCCTTGACAACGCTTGATCAAATAACATGTTGCAAATTATGTGACAAATATTTTTAACCAAATGCATGTAAGAAGTTCATTTTTCGGGTTGTATGCTAAAAATGGGATGTTCCCGTACACTCTTATGAAAACTCTTTGGAAAATGACTTTCCTCCGTCAAGCAAAAAACAATAAAGAGATATATGTGTCATGACTTCCTTTATATGCTTGATAATGCTATCATGCTTTTTGTTGATGACAAAGGGGGAGAAAAATATGAATTGATAAACACTATGTCATAGCTGAACTGCCATAATCATATCTATGTCATAGTTGCAAATACTTGAGTGATGCTATAAACAATGTTATGCCATCCTTGCATCACCAAGAGATATGTGAACATGTACTATAGTTTGCATCATATCTTGATTTGATATTGTGAAGAAAATGCAAACTTACTAGAAAATCTCAAATGTGAGCATCATGTAAAAAGTCCTTCGTAGCTTTATATGATTACATGATGAATGGTTACAAACACTATCATACAAACTTGATGATGTATGTCATGCCTTGACATAATTCTTGAAGAGATACATCATGATAGGCATCATGATGGGAGCATTGATAAGTTTAACTGATCTAACTTATCAATACGTCACTTGAATTCTTAGGTCTTGAATTCAAGGTTGACTTATCTCAACTATGGCATATAGATAGGGGGAGTTAAGGACAACTCCTTTATCAATTGATTGTCATCATCAAAAAGGGGGAGATTGTTGAATCTCGGATTTTGATGATGAAGTCAATTGTCATTTGTTATCTAATCTATGTGTTGAGATAAGTGTGCAGGATTAACTACGATGAGAGTAAGACAAGCAGTAGGAATTGCGCCGGAGTCAAGATCATGATCACGTTGGGAGTTCGAGAGTTCGACGGAAGTTCGGACGGTCGTCGGAGGTTCAGAGAGAACAGATCCGAGAAGTCCAGAAGCTTGCCAAGCGAAGCTCGTCGGAACTAGCCAAGTGGATCGTCGCAAAGTCCAGGAGTATGCCGGATGTCCGCAGAAGGATCACCGAGGGTTATCGGTTGATCGACGGAAGTTGGCAGGAAACTCGCCGGAAGAAGCGATTGACGCATCAGAGCAAAGCTGTAGAAGTTGTCTTAGAGTTAATCGTAGTTAGCATGATGATTAAGCATGAAAATGGGAGGTGATCCCATTAGCTTAATCTTGGGGCAATTGGGCCCCTGAAAAGATTCAAAGTGGGCCGAATGGAGTGAACCATTCGGACCCTGATTGCACCAGGAGGTGCAACCGCCCCAGCCAGGAGGTGCAACCGCCTGGGCTGTGGGGTTGGGAGGTGCAACCGCCCCAGCCAGGAGGTGCAACCGCCTGGGCTGTGGGGTTGGGAGGTGCAACCGCCCCAGCCAGGAGGTGCAACCGCCAGGGCTGCAAGGCTGGGAGGTGCAACCGCCCCAGCCAAGAGGTTGCACCGCCAGAGCTCAAGTTCCGAGCTCTGCCAGGCGATGCAACCACCGAGCTCAGTCTTCGAGCTCTGGCAGAGAGGTGCATCAGCCTGAGCTCAGTCTCGAGCTCTGCCAGGTGATGCATTCACCAAGCTCAGTCTTCGAGCTCTGGCAGAGAGGTGGATCAGCCTGAGCTCAGCTTGGAGCTCTGCCAGGTGATGCAACCACCGAGCTCTGTTTCGAGCTCTGCCAGGTGATGCAATCACCAAGCTCAGTCTTCGAGCTCTGCCAGGTGATGCAACCATCGAGCTCAGTCTTCGAGCTCTGGCAGAGAGAAGCAATCGGCAGAGCTCAGTCTTCGAGCTCTGCCAGGCGGTGCCACCTCTCCAGTCGAGAGGTGCAACCGCCTGATCCCAGAATTCTGGGATTTGATCGATTTGATCGTTTTGAGCTCGAATTTTGAATTGGGTTGGGGCCTATAAATACCCCACCCATTCAGCACTGAAAAGATACAGACCTATACCGAAATCGTGATCTTTTCTGTGATTCTAAAGAGCTCAAAAGTGTTGTAAAGCCTTTAAGTCTCCTCCTTCTGTTCTTCAAGTTTTCAATTGTAAAGTGAGGAGAGAAAGGTCTGTAAAGGTTGTCTCCTAAGCCTGCCAAAAGGAGAGAAACTGTAAGAGGGAAGTTTGGCCTTCGCCCATTGAAGGAAGGCACCTAGTTGACGTCGGCAACCTCATCGGTGGAGGAAGCCAAAAGTGGAGTAGGTCAAGGCTGACCGAACCACTCTAAATCTCTGGTTTGCGTTTATTTTCGAGCACTTTATCATTACTGCAAACCTCCCTCATCACTACTGCTCTCTGCGCTTTCACGAACAAGTTCTAAGTGCTGTTCTTCCAAATCTGCATTCAGACGTAAACTCGTATTTTCATACATTACAGTTTACGTTTACGCTTGATTCTGCAGAACTGTTTTCCGTGCTTTTACGAACGAGCTTCTTTGCGGTTTACGCTTACATTTTAATCCTATTAATAACTGTAATCTGTCCTCTGCGATTTTACGAACGAGTTTCAACATTTAGACGTAAAACTGCATTCAGACGTAAATCGGCTTTCCTCGCTCAATCATCAGATTTCAGTTCACGTTTTCAACTGCATACTGCCTTCTGCGAGTATACAAACGAGTTTCAAAGTTTAGACGTAAATCTGCGTCTAGACGTAAAACTGCGTTTAGACGTAAATCTGCGTTTAGACGTAAAACTGCGTTTAGACGTAAAACTGCGTTTAGACGTAAAACTGCGTTTAGACGTAAAACTGCGTTTAGACGTAAATCTGCGTTTAGACGTAAATCTGAGTTTAGACGCAAAACTGCGCTTAGACGCAAAACTGCGCTTAGACGCAAAACTGCGCTTAAACGCAATCTGCGCTTAGACGCAAACTGCACTTAGATACAAACTGAGAATTTGCTTTTGCATCATAAAAGTTTTTGAACGAACGCAGCTTTTGGTTTTTAATTTATTATAAGATTTCCGCTGCACTAATTCACCCCCCCCCCTCTTAGTGCTCTTGATCCTAACATAATTAACGTGCTAACTATGAATTTAAAGACATTTTCTAAGCTATTACAAAGTCCGCAAGTCAAGACTTCTTCTAGCGAGCTTCCGGCAAACTTCCGGCGGTCTTCCGATGAACTCTCGGAAACCATTCTGCGGACTCCCGGCAAGCTCCTAGACTTCACGATTTGATCTTAGCGAGTTCCAACGAGCTTCGTCGGCAAGCTCCGCTCTTTCTCGGTGAGCTCCGTGAACTTCCAACGAACCTTCCGGCGAGCTTCCGAAAAACCCTTCGGCAAGCTCCCAACTCATTCTCGGCTAGTTCCGGTAGCATTCCCGACGAACCTTCGGACTTCCGTCGAACTCTCGAACTCGCAACAAATCCTTCGCGCTTGACTCCGACACTTTGTTTCACTTTATGTCTTCATTGTTATCATAGTTAATCCTGCACAACAAAACAAAACTTCAATCGAGACAATTAATCCTAAGCAATTAACCAAGTTGTCCGACATGTCATTGGTCCCTCGACGCTTCGTCCGATTCTTCGGCGCATCGTCCTCTCGTGCAGCCTATTGCCCAATCGGCCAGTTGACTCCGTAACTCCGATATCCTTGGCACAATACCCGCTCTTCTTGGCCCGATGCCCGAGTCCACGGCCCGAAGCCTTCTGTCGATACGCCGACCGATCCACCGGCCCGACGTCCAATCTTCTGACATGTTCCTTCGGCACAACATGATTTTCCTGCTTTAATTGTCTCATCCTGATCGAAGCATCCTGCGTCACTCAAAACGCAGATTAAATCATAAACATATATCAAGTAGTTTCATCATCAAAATACGAGATTCAACAAGATGAAATATAGAGCAGAGGCAAAGAGCTTTCCTTAGACATAGGTCAAAGACATGAACTCTTGCAGAGGCAAGAGCAGGATCATGTTGTTCCATGTGTCATTCATTCTGATAGAGCAGACTCATTTTGCATGGTGCCAAAGACGAAGGGAGCTTCTAAGCACATGCATCTTATTTCAGAGAAGTATTTGATAGAGGAACTAAGGAAACTCAACTTGCAGAGGCGAAGTTGGGTTCAGAAGGTCTTGACACGGGGCAAGAGGACGTCGAGGCGGGTACTCTTGAAGAATATGTCACAGTGTTGCCATTCAAATTGCCATAAAGGAAGCAGTGTGCAGTTGAGATTGTGCTGGTAGGGGCAGAGGCACAGGATCCAAACAACGATGCACCATTTTTAACAAAGTTGTGTTAGGATCAAGAGCACTAAGAGGGGGGGGGGGGTGAAATAGTGCAGCGGAAAACTTTCTGCGATTAAAATCGAAAGCTGCGTTCGAACGACAAAAACGATTTCGATGTAAAATCAGATTCTAAGACTACTTTAGCTTAAGATTGAGCGAGATGACGTTAAAGTAAATCTACAAAGGCAGTTTGCAGTTTATGATAAAAATAAGAATGCAAGCGCAAACTGAAATGCGACGTTCGTACGATAAAACTGATTTACGTCTAAACGTCAACTTTGAAGATACTGAACTTTGAGATATGTTTTGTAAATGCACAGAAGGCAGTTTGCAGTTATAATTCGAGTCAAAATGTAAACGTAAACTGAAATGTAATGATCGTACGAAAACGTCGATTTACGTCTAAACGCAGATTCGGAAAGTTCTGAACTTAGAAACTCGTTCGTAAAAGCGCAGAAGGCAGTAGCTATTTAGGAGGTTTGCAGTAATGATAAAATGCTCAAAGTAAATGCAAACCGAGATTTAGAGTGGTTCGGTCAGTCTTGACCTACTCCACTTTTGGCTTCCTCCACCGACGAGGTCATCGACGTCAACTAGAGGCCTTCCTTCAATAGGCGAAGACTAACTGCCCTTTTACAGTTTCACTCATTTTGATGGGCTCAGGAGACAACCCTTACAGAACTTTTCTCTCCTCTCTTTACAACTCAAAACTTTGAAGAACAGAAGGAGAAGAACTTTTGGCCTTTACAACAATTTTGAGCTCTAAGAATCACAGAAAAGATCAAGATTTCGGTGTAGGTCTCTATGTGTTCAGTGCTGAATGGGTGGGGTATTTATAGGCCCCAACCCAGTTCAAATTTGGAGCTCAAAACTATCAAATCCCGAAATTCCGGGATCAAGCGGTTGCACCTCCTGACTGGAGCGGTTGCACCTGTTAGGATCGGAGCAGCACTAAGAGGGGGGGGTGAATTAGTGCAGCGGATTAAAACTTCGGTTTTAGAAAATCTTTCGTACGATAAGAACGGAACTTGAAAAGCTTAACTTGAAAGCGTATTCTTAGAGTTGCACAGCAAAGGTAATAAGTAACTAAAGCATGTAAGAAGGTTTGCAGTAATGTAAACAACAACAATGAAAAGCAAACCAGAGATTACGCCGATTTTAGAGTGGTTCGGTCAAATGACCTACATCCACTTGCGAGGCCCCTCTTCGATGAGGCTCCCACCTTCCACTAGCAAATCTCTTGAAATGGAAGGGTAAATACCCCTCTTACAACCTTTTACAAGCAGTTCAACCTCTTACAAATTTTCAATAAGAAAGAAGGAGGAGAACTCTCTAGCAAATTGAAAACAAGACTTGCTAAGACTTTCTAAGACTTTTCTCTCAATCAAAATGCTTCTCAAAAGTTATTATCTCAGCTGAGATTTGAGGGGTATTTATAGGCCTCAAGAGGATTCAAATTTGGGCTCCAAATTTGAATTCTCGTGGAGTTCCCGATGCTAGCGGTGCCACCGCCCAGCCCAAGCGGTGCTACCGCCCAGCTCTCGGGCACTGGGCGGTGCCACCACCCTGCCCAGGCGGTGCTACCGCCCAGCTCTCGGGCACTGGGCGGTGCCACCATCCAGCCCAAGCGGTGCTACCGCCTACAGTGTTTTCAGCCCAACTACAGTGTTTTCAGCCCACTAGTTGGGCTTCAATCTTGCCCCAAACTAGTCCCAACTTGGGCCCAATTGGCCCCTACTTGGGTTATAGGATTAACACCTAATCCTAACCCTAATTAACATGCTAACTACGAATTTAAAGACATTTTCTAAGCTATTACAAAGTCCGTAAGTCAAGACTTCTTTCGGCGAGCTTCCGGCGAACTTCCGACGGTCTTCCGATAAACTCTCGGAAATCATTCTGCGGACTCCCGGAAAGCTCCTAGACTTCACGATTTGATCTTGGCGAGTTCCAACGAGCTTCTTCGGTAAGCTCCGATCTTTCTCGGTGAGCTCCGCGAACTTCCAACGAACCTTCCGGCGAGCTTCCGAAAAACCCTTCGACAAGCTCCCTACTCATTCTCGGCTAGTTCCGGCAGCATTCCCGACGAACCTTCGGACTTCTGTCGAACTCTCGAACTCCCAACGAATCCTTCGCGCTTGACTCCAGCACTTTGTTTCGCTTTATGTCTTCATCGTTATCGTAGTTAATCCTGCACACACAATCCAAAACTCTACTCCGATCTAGACAATTGTTACAACGCGAATTGACATTCTGTTGCCCGGCACGTCATTGGTTGGCGCTTCGTCCGATTCTTCGATGCATCGTCCTCTCTTACGGCTTGTTGCCCAATCGGTGGTTGACCTCCGCAACCCCGATATCCTTGGCGCAATTCCGCTCTTGGCTCGATGTCCGACGTCCGAAGCCTTCTGTCATCCAATATCCTAACGTGATCTCCTCCGGCACAACGTCAATTCCTCCTGTGTTAACTGTCTAATCCTGATCGAGTAGACCTGCATCACTCAAAATGCAGTTAAACATCTAAACACAATCAATTAGTTTCATCATCAAAATCCTAGATTCAACAATCTCCCCCTTTTTGATGATGACAACTAATTGATGACTAACGGAGTTAACCTAAACTCCTCAGAGTTTAACCAAACTCCCCCTATCAATATGCCATTGATAGAGCACTTGGATTATCCCAAATCCAAGTAACATTCATCACATGTTATGAAAAAATATTTAAACCATCATGCAAATATATAAAATATTCAATTCAATGCATGAAGTCATCAATATACTTCTCCCCCTATGTCATCAACAAAAAGGAGAAGTTGCTCTAGCTATTTTAAAAGATATGCAAGTTTTTGTAACATGAAGCTAGATTTTCATCACAACATATAAGCACAAAAGCATAACAAGATTCTTAAGTTTAATCATGACAATTCAACACTTGCTTCTTGTGCAAGATTGCACTTTGCTTTTCTTTACATGTTCTAACTAGCAAAGCTTTCTCCCCTTTATTTTTGTCGAAAAGAAGGGAAGAGTACAAGCTAGCCAACATTTGCCTTGAGCTAGCAATCTTTCTCCCCCTATGTCATTGCCGAAAAGAAGGAGAGGAACCAATGATTTAGACTTTTGCATAAATTATGAATTTACATCAATCAATATTTCAATCATCACATGATACATACAAGACAAAAATGCAAAGAATTCATGTCATGAAAGACATCAACATGATATGATAATAGTCTCAAAAATTTCAATTTACGATACATGTGATACATTGCAATACTAAAAAACTTTAATGCGATGCTTTTAAGGATATCAACCTATTTTTGATACAAAGCATAGCAAGAGCAATTATATTGCAAGTTTCAAGCAAGCAAATTTTTGCTTCCTTTGCAATGTTTGAGCTAGCAATTTTGCTTCCATTGCAAAGTGCAAGTTAGCATGTTTTGCATCTTGAGATAGACAAGATTGCATTTTTGGTATGCAAATTTATAGTATACAAGCTATCAACTTTTGCACATAAAAAGTTAGCAAAATTTTACATTTTTTGAGATGTGCAAGATGGACTATTTTGCCTCTTTTTGAAATGTGTAACTTGGCAACCATTGCTTCTCTTGAGATTTGCAAGATAGGACTTCTCGCTTCCTTTTTGAGATTAGCAAGCTAGCAAGTTTGCCTCTTTTCGAATTGTGCAAGCTAGCAAATTTACTATCTAGCAAATTTTGCTCCCCCTTTTTTATTGTCAAATAGAAGGGAATAACAATACAATCATGTAATTCATTTCTCTTTACTATAATCTTCAAATCATGATAAGGGTAAATAATAAGGATGAAAAATGAATGTCAAAAGACATATATCATTTTTGACAAATTTCTTCTTTTGTAGATAGAAAGCATGATAGGAAACAATCTTAATTCACAAAGAAAACTCATGTTATAAATTATCAAGATGTCATGTGGCATATCATGGTTTACAAAAAATAAGTTTCTTGCTAGTTAATAGCAAAAAGAATCGTAGGAGAACAAAATCTTAATTCATGCATATAAAATCTTATGATTCACATAGAACATCTCATCTTTTATAAAACGAGAGAATCATGATGAAGAATCTTGATTTACAAAAAGTTTCAAAATATAATTATCAATATCATGAATACTAAAAGACCATGAAATATTTTGACAAATCTCCTTTTAAATAGAAAACAATCTTGATTCATTCAATAGAAAATTACGAGAAATCAAGATCATGATTTCAATAAAACCCATTAAATTCAGATCGTCTAAATCATCAAAATCTCAACATTTCTTTCAAGAGATTCAAAATGGCATAAATAATTTTATTGGTCTCTTAGGTATAAATCAATAAGATAGAGAAAAAGAAAATTTTCAATAAAAAATATTTCCTCCTTTTGTTCCAACTTATTGATTGATTCCATGCATGCATGTCCTTTTCTTTCAAATCCATGCATCATCGTTTTAAAACAAAAAAATCAAAAATCATCAAGATAAAAAAAAGTGCAACACATAATTCCAAAAAAAATATTGATTTCAACTCATTACTTCAAGTTAAACATGATTTCATTTAATCAAAATTGAATAACTTCAAGACCAATAAATCATCATGTATAATAATTATCAAGTATGATACCATGATAACATCCTTTTAATATCTTGATATTCATCATCAAGTATGATTTCAAAAAAAAATATGTTTAAGAGAAATCATGATACACTCATTTATTTTTAAAATATTCATCATGTTTATTTTCAAGAGATTCACAAGATTGGTAAACTAAATTCATTAATCTCAATAGGATATACAATTTATTTCCATTTCATATAATTGATTTCATGTGAGGGTGTTCAAATCTTTTTGTGAAAACATGTATCATCATTTAAAATCAAAACAAAAGTTTCGTCATAAAACCGTCAAGACCAAACACATCAAAAATAAAACATCATGATATCACATCTATCATCAAAATACACATGCATGAATTAATCCTAAGCATTATATATAACTATCATCCATAATGTTGCATACATCATTCAACATTTCAAAACATAACATGTATGAAAACTTAGCAATATACTTTTCATGATCAAATTTTTAATTTTTTCAAAGATGCTAAAAAGAAAAACATGATATAATTTTTTGAAAAACAATTTTTTTTTTATTTCCTATTCCTACTATCTAAATTAAGAACTCATTAAAAACTTCAAGTAATTTCAAAATAATTCAAGAGAGTTGAGTTACTTACCTTGTAGTTTAAGCTCGTCAAAGCCCTCGTCGCTTCACCTTTGGAAGTTCTTGATTCATCCTTGGTTGCCTTCCTCTTCTTTGGCCTCTTCCTCCGTTCAAGTTCATTATTTATTTTAGATTTTTGTTTAATGAACTTATTAAGAGTTAGTGTTCGAAGTTCAAGTTCATCATTGTCCTCATCACTTGAGTCATCGCTCAAGTGGTATTTATTTGTCCGGAGTTCCAAATCCTTCATGTTCTTTGGAAGGTGGTCCAAGTGTTCATTGTGTTCATCATGTGCATTGCGCACCATTTCATATGTCATCAATGAGCCGATAAGTTCTTCAAGTGAAAATTTTTTTAAATCTTTTGTTTCTTGTATTGTCGTTACTTTTGATTCCCAAGCTTTAGAAAGTGATCGTAAAACTTTACTAACAAGTTCAAAATTCGAGAAACATTTGCCAAGAGTTTGTAAACCATTGACGACATCCGTAAAACGGGTGTACATGTCAACAATGGTTTCGCTCGGCTTCATTTGAAAAAGCTCGAAATCATGCATTAAAATGTTAACTTTCGAGTCTTTGACTCTACTAGTTCCCTCGTGTGTGATTTCAAGTGTTCGCCAAATATCAAAAGCCGTTTCGCACGTGGAAATCCGATTAAACTCATTTTTGTCCAAAGCGCAAAATAAGACATTCATAGCCTTTGCGTTTAAAGAAAAATATTTCTTCTCCAAATCCGACCATTCGTTCATCGGTTTAGAGGGAAGTTGGAAACCATTTTCAATAATATTCCATATATCTAAATTCATAGAAATCAAGAAAACTCTCATTCGAGTTTTCCAATAAGTGTAGTCCAATTCGTTAAACAATGGTGGACGAACAACCGAAAAGCCCTCTTGAAAGCCATGAAGAGCCATTTCTCTCGGGTGTAAGTCCGAAATGAGAAATACCGGGCTCTAATACCAATTGTTAGGATCGGAGCAGCACTAAGAGGGGGGGGGTGAATTAGTGCAGCGGATTAAAACTTCGGTTTTAGAAAATCTTTCGTACGATAAGAACGGAACTTGAAAAGCTTAACTTGAAAGCGTATTCTTAGAGTTGCACAGCAAAGGTAATAAGTAACTAAAGCATGTAAGAAGGTTTGCAGTAATGTAAACAGCGACAATGAAAAGCAAACCAGAGATTACATCGATTTTAGAGTGGTTCGGTCAAATGACCTACATCCACTTGCAAGGCCCCTCTTCGATGAGGCTCCCACCTTCCACTAGCAAATCTCTTGAAATGGAAGGGTAAATACCCCTCTTACAACTTTTTACAAGCAGTTCAACCTCTTACAAATTTTCAATAAGAAAGAAGGAGGAGAACTCTCTAGCAAATTGAAAACAAGACTTGCTAAGACTTTCTAAGACTTTTCTCTCAATCAAAATGCTTCTCAAAAGTTATTATCTCAGCTGAGATTTGAGGGGTATTTATAGGCCTCAAGAGGATTCAAATTTGAGCACCAAATTTGAATTCTTGTGGAGTTCCCGATGCTAGCGGTGCCACCGCCTGTCAGTGGCGGTGCCACCGCCTGTAACTGTCAAACGTTGACAGTGCTGGGCGGTGCCACCGCCCAGCCCAAGCGGTGCTACCGCCCAGCTCTCGGGCACTGGGCGGTGCCACCATCCAGCCCAGGCGGTGCTACCGCCTACAGTGTTTTCAGCCCAACTACAGTGTTTTCAGCCCACTAGTTGGGCTTCAATCTTGCCCCAAACTAGTCCCAACTTGGGCCCAATTGGCCCCTACTTGGGTTATAGGATTAACACCTAATCCTAACCCTAATTAACATGCTAACTATGAATTTAAAGACATTTTCTAAGCTATTACAAAGTCCGTAAGTCAAGACTTCTTCCGGCGAGCTTCCGGCGAACTTCCGACGGTCTTCTGATAAACTCTCGGAAACCATTCTGCGGACTCCCGACAAGCTCCTAGACTTCACGATTTGATCTTGGCGAGTTCCAACGAGCTTCTTTGGTAAGCTTCGATCTTTCTCGGTGAGCTCCGCGAACTTCCAACGAACCTTCCGGCGAGCTTCCGAAAAACCCTTCGACAAGCTCCCTACTCATTCTCGGCTAGTTCCGGCAGCATTCCCAACGAACCTTCGGACTTCTGTCGAACTCTCGAACTCCCAACGAATCCTTCGCGCTTGACTCTAGCACTTTGTTTCGCTTTATGTCTTCATCGTTATTGTAGTTAATCCTGCACACACAATCCAAAACTCTACTCCGATCTAGACAATTGTTACAACGCGAATTGACATTCTGTTGCCCGGCACGTCATTGGTTGGCGCTTCGTCCGATTCTTCGGTGCATCGTCCTCTCTTGCGGCTTGTTGCCCAATCGGTGGTTGACCTCCGCAACCCCGATATCCTTGGCGTAATTCCGCTCTTGGCCCGATGTCCGACGTCCGAAGCCTTCTGTCATCCAATATCCTAACGTGATCTCCTCCGGCGTAACGTCAATTCCTCCTGCGTTAACTGTCTAATCCTGATCGAGTAGACCTGCATCACTCAAAATGCAGTTAAACATCTAAACACAATTAATTAGTTTCATCATCATAATCCCAGATTCAATAGCACCGCCTAACAGAGCTCGAAGACTGAGCCCAGGCGGTTACACCTCTCTGTCAGGGGCAGTTGCACCGCCTCGGTCTGGCTCGAAGACTGAGCCCAGGCGGTTGCACCTCCTGACTAAGGCGGTTGCACCTCCTGCTAGAGCTCGAAGACCGAGCTCAAGCAGTGCTACCTCTCTGTTAGGGGAGGTTGCACCGCTCAGTCTCGCTCGGAGACTGAGCCCAAGCGGTGCTACCTCCTAGCTGGGGCGATTGCACCGCCCAGTCTCCCTGGGAGACTTAGCCCAGGCGGTGCTACCTCCTGGCTTGGGCGGTTGCACCTCCCACAGCAATCAGGGTCCGAATGGGTAGCTCCATTCGGCCCAATTTTGATTTTTCAGGGGCCCAATTGCCCCAAGATTAAGCTAATGGGATCACCTCCCATTTCCAACTTAATCAATGTGTTAGCTATGATTAATCCTAAGACAATTTCTGCAGCTTGCTTCGGTACGTCAATCGCTTCTTCCGGCGAGTTTCCGGTGAACTTCCGTCGATCATTCGTTGAACCCTCGGTGATGCTCTTGCGGACTTCCGGCAAACTCCTGGACTTGCGACGATCCACTTGGTGAGTTCCGACGAGCTTCGCTTGGCAAGCTCCTGGACTTCTCGGATCTATTCCCGCAGAACCTCCGACGACTGTCCGAACTTCTGTCGAACTCTCGAACTCCCAACGTGATCATTGGCTTGACTCCGACGCAACTCCTGCTGCTTGTCTAACTTTCATCGTAGTTAATCCTGCACACTTATCTCAACACATAGATTAGACAACAAATGACAATTGACTTCATCATCAAAATCCGAGATTCAATAATCTCCCCCTTTTTTATGATGACAATCAATTGATAATAGAGTTATCCTTAACTCCCCCTATCTATATGCCATAATTGAGATAAGTCAATCTTGAATTCAAGACCTAAGAATTCAAGCGACATATTGATAAGTTAAATCATTTGAACTTATCAATACACCCATCATGATTCCCATCATGATGTATCTCTCTGAAGATGATGTCAAGGCTTGATAGCCATCATCAGATTTTATATAACAAGTTTGAATGATGGTAATTGTAACAATTCATCATATAGTAGGATATCAACATGTAAGGCTGTGAAGTAAGATTTTGATATCATTACATGTATACATTTCAAATATCTTAGCAAGTGTTGTATTTCTTCACATGGTAAGGTATCAACTCAAGGCATAATGCAAATTATAGCATCTGTTCGTATATCTCTTGGTGATGCAAGGATGGCATAATCATAGCATCAGTGTTTATAGCATCAATTCATATATTTCTCGGTGATGCAAGCATGGCATAATCATAGCATCAGTGTTTATAGCATCAATTCATATATTTCTTGGTGATGCAAGCATGGCATAGTCATAGCATTAATTCATATATTTCTCGGTGATGCAAGCATGGCATAATCATAGCATCAATTCATATATTTCTCCCCCTTTGTCATCAACAAAAAGCATGGTAGTTGTGATACCAGGAAAATAATATAAGCAAGCATATAGAGGAAGGCATTATACATAGATTGCTTTGAATACTTCTTCCTTTTTTTTTGTTATAATCCTTTGTGCAGGTGAAGATATTATCATCCATATTTCAAGATGGAATTCATACGCAGGAATCATTTCATCAAATCTATTTCAGAAAAATATTTTTCATAAGAGTGTACGAGAAAATCTGATTTATAGCATTCAGACAATGAGATGCATTCGGACAAGATTATGCTACTGATTTTCAAATACAATCATGAAGACAAAACATTTTAACACATGTTATGTAATGACAATCAAGTGATTTGATCATTCAATAAAGTTCGAAAAATAATTTTAACTAGTTTGTCTATTCGGACATATCAACATTCCTAATTCTCTTTTTATGAAATCAAAGCACAAGGTTTTCAAAAACTTTTAGTTTCAAAGTACAACATTCCTAATTCGGACACATCACATACCGAAAAAATAAATGATACCATAAAGATCCGAGATAACCTTTTAGTTTATATTTACCACAAGGCACAAGACATATGTTTACCACGATAGATGTTTACAACCATATCAAGGATCAAGACAAAGCACATCATGGCGAGTAACATAAGGAGTTTACAACAACAACAGATGTTCATACAAGCTCATTCATGAGGTGAAAAATTAAAGTGTCTAAACAAGGAGTCAAATTGACTATGAATTTGCTGCAGCTCAGATAGGATTTGATCTTGTTGTTGTTCAAGCCGTTCTTGTCTTTGTTCGAATCGGTCTATCCGAATCCCAATATCTTCGACGGATGATGTATGAGTTTGCTCAAATGGATGTTTACTCAAAGGGACAGATCGGAGGAGATTGGGTACCCCTAAATACTGGTGTTTCCGGTTCTGGTTCAGGTTGAGGGGGATCAGTTCTTCTTGGCATTCTAACCCAGTTACCGTTTCTATAATAACATCTTAGTCGGTGAAGTAGATTTTATTTATTATGCTAAATCTATCTACTTTTATTACTTCTTCTTCCGTTGGTATTAGAATATCGTAAGCTTTCATTATTCTAGTGATTATACCACCATATGGGAGCATCATGTCTTTCTTAGATAGTTCTAACATGTTTTGTTGGATAAGATAACTAAGACAGATGTCACGTCCTTTCATGATCAAATACATGGTTCCCAATTCTAATTGACTCACTTCATCATGATAATAGTTTAGGGAGAATTATGCTAGTTAGGATATGATGAAGTATATTAGTGTTTAGAGGCAGTAGATGTTCACAACTTTTAGGAACAAATGCTAAGTTTGGATTGGCAAAGATTGTTCCTAAGGCTTCAACATAGGATGTTCCAATAGTTTCATCATCCCATGATCCTCTAAAGTAAAGTTCTATACTTTTCATGGGAATTCCTATCATGTCGCAAATGAATCTATCTGTTATTGAGATGTGTTGTCCTAAAAGATAGGTGGACATTCTTTCTTCATCATCTATTTGTATGTTGTTGTAAAACAAGTCTTGGATAGATGGGTTCGTTAATTTGCAAGATTGGAAGTAGATCTAAGTTTGCAAACCATTGGATAGTCTCTAAGTCTCTTAGTTCATTTATATCTACGTATTTTCCCTTATTGACACTCCTAAGTTCGAAAGAGGAAAATTTTTCAGCATGGTTTTTTGAATTAAAAAGGGTGAGATCAAAATCTTCTACTAATCTCCTCTTTCCCTTGTCCCTTGAGGATCTTCTAGATCCCATAACTACTGTTGTTTAGAGGGATAGTGATAAGCAAGAGTAAATGAATGAAAAAACATAGTTTAAGGGGTTCTTAGAGAGTACCTTAGTGAAATCTTCAAGAGAGGGAAGGATTGTTGATGTTTTGCTCCAAAATGAGGGGTATTTGGGATGCTAAATGGGGTGAAATGGGGATGGAGGAGGCTTGGAAGAGTAGAGGAGGGAAGGGAGTGAGTTGGGGTCGGTTTCACCGTCGGCCCTAGCTTGGGTTAAAAAGGGCAGAGTTGCGGGCGGTTGCACCTCTGGCTGGAGCGGTGCAACCGCTGCCAACACGTGACAGTTGGAGGTGCCACCGCCAGCTGGGGAGGTGCCACCGCCTACAGGCAGTGAGCACTTGTTCTGATCAGTGTGATTTGATATGGGAGTTTTTTGTATTGAGAAGAGTTTTCATTCAGAGCAATTAACTTTACTTACGTAATTACGTAAGAGTTTTCAATTTAAGGCAAAAACTTTTGCATGATCAAGATAGATCTTTTAACGTGCATACTCTCAACATCGTAGACATGTTTGTGATAGTTTATTCAAGTTGGTAAGCCTTTTAAGTTCATGACAGACTTAGTTACTTCTTGATACAGACTTGGATTCGGATGAAATTGACGGGTTCGAAAATCAGAGGATATGTGAATTTGGGAATCATACGTTTCTAATTCTGAAAAAGTCAAGTAAGGTTGTATCTAAATCGCATTTATGATTCTGTTATTTAAGCTAGAGAGCATTGCGAGTTCCTTTTTGGATCTTGGGTCATGACTATCGAGAATCAAGGAGCAGAATATTATTTCTTACTCCAGCCCGAAATTTTATGTTTTTACAGGAAGGGATGATTTTTAGGTACCCATTTGCTTTTGGGTGCCTCACAAATAGATCTACATTGTCTATCATGTTGCATAGAATTTATCATGGTTCCTTTAGGAACCAAAATCAATTTATTTGGACTAATTTTCTTGAATGGACAATAATGCGTCTTGTGTCCAAATTTGCAACAAAAGTTATATTTTTCTTGATGTCGAACATATAAGATGGAGCCTTTTAAGAAGGTGGTTGGATTTTGGTGAGGACTTCTCACAAACCCAATTCCACTTCTTTTAGGAACGTGACCCTTGTTTGCAAGGATCATGTTTAATGATTTGCTACCAACCTCGAATTTCTTCAAGGTGTCCTTAAGTAGCAAGTTTTCCTTTTGGAGAGTTTCTAGATCATGGCAT
Organism: Musa acuminata AAA Group; assembly: GCF_036884655.1. NCBI lineage: Eukaryota > Viridiplantae > Streptophyta > Magnoliopsida > Zingiberales > Musaceae > Musa > Musa acuminata. Next base: position 31,847,798 of record NC_088352.1, on the reverse strand, counting down.
TTTATGCATGAGCTTAAACTATCATGATGTTCAGCTTTTAACTTATCAAAATTACAAATAAGACTATCATGCTCCTTTTTTAGCAATTTGTATTTTCTACTAATAGTCTTACATTCATCAAATAATTCATGGAAAGCATTTAATAATTCATCAAATGATAAATCTGCATCTATTAAATTTGTTACCTCATCTTCGATGGCCATTAAGGCGTAATGAGCAACTTGCTCGGTGTTGGACTCCTCTTCTTCGGACGCGCTCGAGTCATCCCATGTTGCTTGAAGCGCCTTCTTCTTTGATGTTCTCCTTTTGACTTGGGGACAATCACTCTTGTAGTATCCCGGCTTTTTGCATTCATAGCAAATAACTTGGTCCTTCTTGGGTTCAAATTTATTTTTTGCGTCATTCTTAAACTTATTTCTTTTAAAGAATTTTTTAAATTTTCTTGTTAGAAGTGCCAAGTCATCATCACAGTCCTCATCACTTGAGTTTTCTCTCAAGTGGCCTTCTGAAGTTTTAAGTGCCATATCCTTCCTATTCTTTGGAAGGATGTCTTCTTGCTCTTCATGAGCTTTACAAGTCATTTCGTAGGTCATTAATGACCCGATTAGTTCTTCAAGAGGGAAGTTACGCAGATCTTTTGCCTCTTGAATAGCAGTGACTTTAGGATCCCAACTCTTAGGAAGGGATCTTAGTATCTTATTTACGAGCTCAAAATCCGAAAAACTTTTTCCGAGTCCTTTTAGACCGTTGACGACATCCGTGAAACGGGTAAACATGTCGCCAATGGTTTCACTCGGTTTCATCCGGAAAAGTTCGAAAGAATGTAATAGTAGATTGATTTTTGACTCTTTCACTCTACTTGTGCCTTCGTGAGTCACTTCGAGTGTGTGCAAAATATCAAATGTGGTTTCACAAGTTGAAACACGGTTAAACTCGTTTTTATCAAGCGCACAAAATAAGGCATTCATAGCCTTTGCATTAAGAGCGAAATCCTTCTTCTCCAATTCATTCCAATCGATCATTGGAAGAGAAGACTTCGAAAATCCATTTTCGATAAGATTCCAAAGTTCAAAATCCATAGAAATAAGAAAGATCCTCATTCGGGTATTCCAGTAGGTGTAGTCCGTCCCACTGAACATGGGTGGACGTGTAATAGAATGGCCCTCTTGGTTTCCGGCGTATGCCATCTCTCTTGGGTTTTAATCCGTTAGAGAGTTAACCCTACTCTGATACCAATTGTTAGGATCAAGAGCACTAAGAGGGGGGGGGGGTGAATTAGTGCAGCGGAAAACTTTCTGCGATTAAAATCGAAAGTTGCGTTCGAACGAAAAAAACGATTTCGATGTAAAATCAGATTCTAAGACTACTTTAGCTTAAGATTAAGCGAGATGACGTTAAAGTAAATCTACAAAGGCAGTTTGCAGTTTATGATAAAAATCAGAATGCAAGCGCAAACTGAAATGCGACGTTCGTACGATAAAATTGGTTTACGTCTAAACGTCAACTTTGAAGATACTGAACTTTGAGATATGTTTTGTAAATGCGCAGAAGGCAGTTTGCAGTTATAATTGGAGTCAAAACGTAAACGTAAACTGAAATGTAATGATCGTACGAAAACGTCGATTTACGTCTAAACGCAGATTCGGAAAGTTCTGAACTTAGAAACTCGTTCGTAAAAGCGCAGAAGGCAGTAGCTATTTAGGAGGTTTGCAGTAATGATAAAATGCTCAAAGTAAATGCAAATTGAGATTTAGAGTGGTTCGGTCAGTCTTGACCTACTCCACTTTTGGCTTCCTCCACCGACGAGATCACCGACGTCAACTAGAGGCCTTCCTTCAATAGGCGAAGGCCAACTGCCCTTTTACAATTTCACTCCTTTTAACGAGCTCAGGAGACAACCCTTACATAACTTTTCTCTCCTCTCTTTACAACTCAAAACTTTGAAGAATAGAAGGAGGAGAACTTTTGGCCTTTACAACAATTTTGAGCTCTAAGAATCACAGAAAAGATCAAGATTTCGGTGTAGGTCTCTGTGTGTTCAGTGCTGAATGGGTGGGGTATTTATAGGCCCCAACCCAGTTCAAATTTGGAGCTCAAAACTATCAAATCCCGGAATTCCGAGATCAGGCGGTTGCACCTCCTGACTGGAGCGGTTGCACTGCCTGGCAGAGCTCGAAAATTGAGCCCATGCGGTTGCACCTCTCTGTCAAGGGCGGTTTCACCGCCTCAGTCTGGCTCGGAGACTGAGCCCAGGTGGTTGCACCTCCTGACTAAGGCGGTTGCACCTCCTGCCAGAGCTCGAAGACCGAGCTTAGGCGGTGCTACCTCTCTGTCAGGGGAGGTTGCACCGCTCAGTCTCGCTCGAAGACTAAGCCCAGGCGGTGCCACCTCCTGGCTGGGGTGGTTGCACCGCCCAGTCTCCTTGGGAGACTTAGCCCAGGCAGTGCTACCTCTTGGCTTGGGCGGTTGCACCTCCCACAGCAATCAGGGTCCGAATAGGTAGCTCCATTCGGCCCAATTTCGGTTTTTCAAGGGCCCAATTGCCCCAAGATTAAGCTAATGGGATCACCTCCCATTTCCAACTTAATTAATGTGCTAACTACGATTAATCCTAAGATAATTTCTGCAGCTTGCTTCGGTGCGTCAATCGCTTCTTCCGACGAGTTTCCGACGAACTTCCGTCGATCATTCGATGAACCCTCGGTGATGCTCCTGCGGACTTCCGGCAAACTCCTGGACTTGCGACGATCCACTTGGCGAGTTCCGACGAGCTTCGCTTGGCAAGCTCTTGGACTTCTCAGATCTGTTCCCGTAGAACCGACGACGACTGTCCGAACTTCCGTCGAACTCTCGAACTCCCAACGTGATCATTGACTTGACTCTGGCGTAACTCCTGCTGCTTATCTAACTTTCATTGTAGTTAATCCTGCACACTTATCTCAACACATAGATTAGACAGCAAATGACAATTGACTTCATCATCAAAATCCGAGATTCAACAAGCTGGTGGACTTCGGGAGCTACTAGGCGACGAACTGTCCTAGAGCAATGCTTCATCTAGGTGTGACCCAAGAGCAGGTGGATGAGGATCGATTGCCAAAGGAGTGAATAAAATCGAAGGTGGAAGAGACCCTACGATGTATTGGCCAAGGCCATGGAGGGATCACAATTCAAATTTATCCCACAAGGATTAGAATACACTGGAGATGTCACTAGGAGGCGACATGGTGTAGCGGATCGTGGTGGAATAGTCCATGGCAATACTATATACAACACAAGCCCCCGTGAGGGACTATATCATTTGGAGGTATGATCGGGAGCTACTGGGAGCTCCACTTCGATGAACAATATGACGACAAGGACTATAGATTTATTGAATGAAGACTATGGTACCGTAGAGGCAGGTCGTCCATGCGTGCATCGAATTTTGCATTGGATGAAAGTCTTGGTTATTAGCATATGGGGGCTGTGTACCACCAAGGGAAAAGTTCAAATGCAAGTACCATTGAATCTCATGGGAGGGACTTGATCATGTAGAGGTATGATCGAAGCAGTTAGAGAGTTAGACTGCTCCAGAGCCTATATTCACTAAAGGGAGCCCGACAAGTTAGAGGACAATGTCGAGTAAGCGAACATTGCTATCAAGGAAGCTAAAGAGAACAGAATCGGTGCAAACCCTATAACATGACGACGGAGGCCATGCATGGGAGTTATAGTCTATCTTTTCATCGACCAAAGAGAACTGCTTGGAGAACACAGAGGTGTTAAAGCAAGGGGTCGAAAGGGGCGAGGAAGTGACAATAAGTCCAGAGGGACTTAGCTACCCAAAACAAAGCATCAATTAAAATGGAGGTGGACTCGAAGGAGTGCCACAGAGGCAGATATACCGATCATGAAGAAAAGAGATGTAGATGCGAGGTGACAGATAGTAGGGCCATAGGCATGACAGCACCATGGTACCGCAGAGACGGGACTTCCGTGAAGTCATTGATCCCTTGCTCTCATGGAGGGAGAGTGCTTGGTCGTGAAAGGGGCCGAAGAGGTGGAACATGTAGAGATAAACTCCAAGTACCAGGACAAGGTTGAAGGGAAGAGGCTAAGAAACTTTATAAGACCAGTGTCAACGAGCTTCTCATCAAGATAGTCGAAAGTGAAGAACTTCGGGTCATATAAGAGTGCACGACCAAGAAACAAAACAAGTAGTATGTGGTGTTGTTCCTTTGCTACTTAGTGGAGTAGGTGGCAAGGTTGATGGAGAAGATGGTACAATCCCAATGGTGATCAAAATCTATTAGAGACTTACTCCAAGTTGCAGTGAAAACTTACTGCATTCCAGAAGTTTGATGGCATTGAGAAGGTGAATCATAGTAGCTAACTCAACGCAAGGAGTGCAAACACTTCAAGTGCTTCAAAAGTGTGAGCAAAGAGTAGGTGAAGGCCAGTAACTAGCACGATGCACGAAGTACAACCCTTGAGGATGCGAGCGAAGTCAAGTAACCTTTGTCTTCTCAACTCTTAAGAGAATGAGTGAAACCGAGTACCACAATTCTCTTATCTATCCAGTAGAGGAGCTCTGCACAGGTTCAAAGACCATTTGAAGATAATGGAATACAATAGTTGTTAAATCCTCACTAATAGTGATTAGTACTACTGAGAGTAGATTATCCATTTCATTTCCCAACAAATGTCAATCGAAAGCAGAAGTGATGCGAATCTACTTGGAAGTGACAACTAAGTGAAAGAAGAGTCGATGGACAAATTTTATAGAGGAAGGACCCGAAACTTCAGAAGTTTGTGAAGCGATACTTGTTAAAGCTTCAACAAGTATCCACCCAGTTCAAAGAGCACGAGGCATTTGAGAGACTAGCACATAGGAGGGATGGTCTTTTCCTTCATCTTTGGATCCGTAGGAACCAACATGGATCAGCACAACTCAACCAACCCTACACTAGAGTCAGAGTCATTGGTGAATTAAAGTAGCATGGCAGATCAAAAGTTCGACTACTCAACAATAGCAGCGGAGAGTAGTTGGGAACCAAGAGGTGCATTGCAGCTAGAGCAGAAGATTGAAGACTCAGCGAAGGCGATGAGTTGTAGTGTCGGCAAAGGCTTCGACGAGGATGTCAAAGGAATGGGTGGGGGAGAATGTCACAAACAAACTGATAAACAGAATGTTTCATATAATGCTTATATATATCTGTGTCTTTTGGTATGTTCATGCTTTGCATAGAATGTAGAGGGATGGTCGAAGTTTTAATAACCCTATTTTAGTTGGGTTTGGTGGCCATTGTAGGTTTGTAAATAAAGGTTGTGTCATATAGATACTTATAAGAGATATTCGGTATATAGTGGACCATTTTGACCCTTTGTTGTGCAACCGTTCAGAGCTTATAAAGTTCGTTTGTAATTTGCATTAGCTATGAAGTGTTTTCGGTGATGTTTGCTTGTGGATCCTGAGTGAGGTGCTTTCTCTAATCTGTTTTCTCTTTTGTAAGTTCTAAGGGACCATGAGAGATTTCAAGGAGGTTGACCTTTGTGGACGGACACGCGAGGGTGCCACACGACTTAGAGAAAATTAGCTAAGTCCGTGACAAAACGTTAGAGTCTACTTACATGACTACTATTAATGGTGGGAGGAGGCATCGTCGTGGAAGCGACCACTAGTAGTAGCACGGAGCTGCTGTAGTTTAGCAAGGTGTTGTACGCACGTGGTCTCTCCCACGCTAACGATGAGCTTAGGAGCTTCCGACCTTGTCTCAAGTGGATGTATATCAACTAATTCGACGCTAGGCTCGTAGTGGTATTTTGGTCCCTCTTCCTTCTCCTAGGTGTCTTTTTGTCCCCATCGCCTCCCACTTCATCCTTTCTTATGCCCCCACCCGTTGCGCCTATGATGTGGTGGTCCAGCTCTCCTTTACCTCTACCTCTAGCCTCTCATAAATTTGCCTCTTTACCTTCATTCGTTGCTATTAGAGCTAGCCCCAGGAAATTTACCAAAGGGTAATCTTGGCAACCTAACAAAGACAATAAAACTGAAGAACAAAAGAAGCGACAAGAACACCAGATTTACGTGGTTCGGTCAATTGACTTTGACCTACATCCACGGACGAAAGAGGAGCAAATCACTACTATAAAAGAGACTATTACAAATGGCTCAGGAAGATGTTCATAGGCTATAAAACACCCGAAAATACTAAATAAGAAAAACCTCAACTATAAGCCCAAACTATTGAACTGAGTATGGACTTAAACCAAAAGCAAACACTTAGGTTTTTCTTGCGGTGCCACTTGTGGTGCATCTGACTTCAAAGCCCAGGCCCTTATTTATAGTTCCAATAGGAGATAACAAGCCTGATTTTCCCGATGTGGGACTATGGGACTTGCCAAACTAACAAATCTCCACCTTGGCATGTCCCAACAAAACTTGCTCCACTTTCTTCATAAAAGCCCCAACGGGCAATCACCAACAATTAACATCAACCAAGTCCAAGCACTGCTTGAACTTGTAAACCGGAAGAGACTTCGTAAGCATATCAGCAGGATTGTCCTTTGTATGAATTTTCTGAACAAGAACTTTCCCCTCAGCAATGGTATCCCATTTGCATCCAATAATTTTCTTACCCGAAGGCGGCTTCACAAGATCCCCAGTTCTATTCTGATGAAGAGATTATATTTCTTCATTCATCGCAATCAACCACTTAGCGGAATTATCATAAGAAACTGCATCTGAGTAGGAAGGAGGCTCACCAACTTCACTTGTTTCTTCTGCAACAGACAAAGCATATGCAACCAAATTTGCATATCTTTGTGGTGGTCGAATATCTCTCCGTGGTCTATCCTTGGCTATGGAGTATTGCTCTTTTTCTGGATCATCTGCGTCAGTAGACTCGGGACCATCTACTATCATTCTTTGAGTAGAAGAGTTCGACTGAAAAGAATCAGAACTACCAATCTCAAGCTCCACCTGCGTTTACGCACTATCATTTATACAACTAGTAGATTCCTCTTTAGAAGATAACATAGATAATTCATCAAAAGTAATATCTCTACTGATTACAAATTTTGGGGATTTGGGATCAGAACACCATAATCTGTATCCTTTCACCCTAGAAGCATACCCAAGGAAAATGTACTTTTTTCGCTCGAGGCTCTAATTTTCCTTCATTTACATGCATGTATGCTGGACACCCAAAAATTTTTAAATCAAAGTAATCAGCAAGAGTACCTGACCAAACTTCCGCCAGAGTTTTAAAGTTTAGTGTTGTAGACGGAGAACGGTTGACAACGTAACAGGCCATATTAATCGCCTCTGCCCAAAAGTCCTTTGTCAACCCTGCATTTGAGATCATACACCTTGTGTTGGGAAATCATGGGGGAGACATCACATGCGCAGCGGAAGAACAAGAAAACAAAAATCCCCGATTCCCAAAAAGATGTTCGTCGTCGTGCGAAGATTGGTGCGCAAAAATCCGCAAAACACAAAACTGCGTATAGAGATTATGTTACCTAGGGAGATCGTATATCCCTGTTTCCTTGCAGATCCTTAGGAGAGGGTGAAGGAGGTCAAGCGTCCTCCTCTCTAGCGGTGATCCACATAGCAGGGTTGCGACGACGCTCCTCAAAAAACTCCAGGCCTACTCTGAGGTGGAGAGGGAGAGGAGAATGGGAATGGCAAGCAAAGACTCTAGCCTATGAGGCTGTGAATCCCTCCTATTTATAGAGATCCCATGTCAAACCCTAATGGGTCCTTCCCTAGTGGGTATTGGATCTGCATCCAATAAGACAAGGGCTCCATCGGATATCTCATATCCGAACCTCTACTCATCACAATGCCTACCATATGTGTGTGACCCTCTAGGCCCAATATCGAGCTGGCCGTGAGTCATACCTGTTAGAACTCCTTCTAACTCAGTGAAATATTATCTCTGTAATAATTCACTCGACTCATCGACTACGGACGTACTAGGCCACTGCGCCGTAGTCCCCAGACGATACAGGGGAATCCAATCCATTGGACATGTCTGTCCTCAGTTACCATGTACCTATAGTCCCTCATCCATCTAATATCCCAGAGACCGTATATCGAGCATGGTGCTGTCAGACCCATACGGTTTCTACTCAAGTCTCGCTCTAATCGGATTCTCCCGGAGAACTCTTTCTCTCTCAACCCGAATGACCCTGGCCAGGGATTTGTCTGAGCAAGAACACATGGGATATTCCTCTCATGACGCCGAGAGTGAATGATCCTCTGTCAATACTCAATAGCCCTCGTAAGGTCGACTACCACTCCCAATGACCAGCTGTACTAGATCTGGGACAATCAAACCTATAAGTCTGGTATCAAAGAGTGGAGCACTCATACAGGACATCCTTGGTGTCTCAAGTCTAAGGACCAGATACACCACTAGGACTACGGAATCGCTATCTGACAATAAGGCATCATCAACCATCCAGCATTCCGTAAGCGGATCAATCAGTGAACTCATTCTCCAATGAGCACTTGTACTGTATCCCTAGTGTCCCTACACGAGCAGCTATGAGACCAGCTGCATCCATCATATGGACGGGTATACAGCACACCAGTCTATCCGGTTATCACGATGTCCCTCTCGAGTAACCTATGACCGGGATTATTTAGGATATGTGTTTAAAGGTGAATCGATCTCATTATCGTGATCTCATCACGATCCGATTCCCATTGCACAAATCCAAGGACATCACAATATATATATATATGCATTTATGCAATAGTTATAAAGTGATATATGCCAAAATATAATAAGCAAAAAAGATTCTGTATCAAGTCACACGTGCCATCACTCACGTGATTGGCTTGCTGGGCACCTATGACTAGCAATCTCCCACTTGACCTAAAGCCAATCACCTATGTGTCTGATCCCCATCAGACTCCTATGACGCTCAAAGACAAGCTGAGACAACGGCTTTGTCAGTGGATCTGCAATGTTATCTTCGGATGGAACTCTTTCCACTACTACGTCTCCTCGGGTTACGATCTCTCTTATAAGCTGGAACCTCCTCAGAACACTTCTGATGAGACCCGGGTTCGCTTATTTGAGTAATCACCCCATAGTTGTCGCAATATAAGGAAGTCGACTTGTCGCTATCTGTATCGACTCCCAAATCTCTGATGAACTTCTTCACCCAGACTCCCTCCTTTGCTGCATCTGATGCAGCAATGTACTCCGCCTCTGTGGTCGAGTCAGTAGTGGTATCTTGCTTGGAACTCTTCCAGCACACTGCTCCTCCATTCAAGGTGTACACATACCCTGAATTCGACTTGCTATCATCGACATCAGATTGAAAACTTGAGTCAGTGTAGCCTTCAACCTTAAAGCTATTACCTCCGTATACTAGTAAAAGATCCTTAGTCCTTCTCAAGTACTTAAGGATACACTTTACTGCTTTCCAGTGCTCCAAGCCTGGATCCGCCTGATACCTGCTCGTGACACTCAGAGCATGCGCTATATCAGGCCTAGTACATAGCATGGCATACATGATAGACCCTATTGCTGAGGCATAAGGTATCATATCCATGTTCGCCCTTTCTTCTGGAGTCTTTGGGGACATACTCGTAGAAAGCGATATCCCATGTCTCATCGGTATGAGACCTCTCTTGGAATTTTCCATGCCAAACCTTTTGATAATGGTTTCTATGTACCTGGACTGGGACAAGCCAAGCATCCTCTTGGATCTATCTCTATAGATTCTAATCCCCAAAATATAGGATGCTTCCCCTAAGTCCTTCATGGAGAAGTGTCTAGATAACCAAGCCTTTACTATGGATAGCATTCCTACGTCATTCCCAATGATGAGGATGTCATCCACATATAACACCAAAAAGGTGATAGCGCTCCCACTTACCTTCCTGTATACACAAGGCTCATCTTCGTTCTTAACGAAGTCATAAGATCTGATTGACTCATCAAATCTTATGTTCCAACTTCGAGAAGCTTGCTTTAGTCTATAAATGGACACCGCATGCAAATATATATATACATATCTAGTATGTGTATAAGCAATCACATCAGATGATCATGGACCACAACCTAATATGATTAGGCCCGAGCCAGTAGGCCTAATCACTCACATCAAGATCTATGTGTGCAACGGTGCATCTCCATGCCCTGTGATCGTCCATCTCGTCCTCGTCGGTTCCGTCGACATCTTGATGCATCTCCATGCATCACGATCGTCCGTCTCGTGGGTCCCGCTATCGCATCCACGCTCCCACTGCGCCTCCTCATGTGATTACAACTTAATCATAGGCACGCAGGCCCGACAATAAACGAGAAATATAATGGAGGTTCGCAGACCTCAATAATAATAATCACAAGTACACACATCACACGGTCCATGATCATCCGTCCACACATCATACATCACATGTATAAATAATCATCATCATGTAGGACTACTAGATAATAATAAAAATAATAATCAACTAAACCTTTTAATTAATTAATATTTTTCTGAAATCAGGGACATGTAGGGAATTTCTCAATTCCTAAGGGTATTTTTGTAATTTGGACAAAAGACAGAAACTGGAATTTCTCAAATTCCGAGGGGCAAAACTATCTTTTGCCCAGAAAACCCTAATACCCTTTCCCCTTTTCACTGCTGCCGCAGCCGCCACCCTACCGGCGGCGGCCTGTGCGGCGGGGCGAGGGCACTGCCCTCGCTTGCAGCCGGCACGCCCGCTGGCGGCGATGCCGCTACGGGTGGGTGCCCCCTTCGGGCGCCGCTGCCTCCGCAGGCGATGCTGTACCGCCGGGCGGCCGCCCCTGTGGGGGGGTTTCGCCCGCTGGAGCAGCGGCGGCAGGCGTCGCGCGTCGCTGCCCTGCGGTGGCAGGCACCGCTTCCTTTCGGCGGCAGGCGCCGCTACCCTACGGCGCCTCTGCCCGTGGGTTGCCAGCCCCGCCGGCAGCAAGCCTGCTGCAAGCAGGCCGCCGACCAGCTGTTGTAGACGCAGCCCTTGCGTTGCACGCACGTAGATCGAGGGCAGCAACTGTTGCTGCCCTTTCTCGCTTTTGCGTCAACGATTTTGACGTCAATATTCTTCCTAAACACAACACACGCAGTTCAAAACCAATCATTCGCACGAACAACCTGGCTCTGATACCACTGTTGGGAAATCATGGGGGCGACATCACATGCACAGCGGAAGAACAAGAAAACAAAAATCCCCGATTCCCAAAAAGATGTTCGTCGTCGTGCGAAGATTGGTGCGCAAAAATCCGCAAAACACAAAACTGCGTATAGAGATTGTGTTACCTAGGGAGATCGTATATCCCTGTTTCCTTGCAGATCCTTAGGAGAGGGTGAAGGAGGTCAAGCGTCCTCCTCTCTAGCGGTGATCCACACAGCAGGGTTGCGATGACGCTCCTCAAAAAACTCCAGGCCTACTCTGAGGTGGAGAGGGAGAGGAGAATAGGAAGGGCAAGCAAAGACTCTAGCCTATGAGGCTGTGAATCCCTCCTATTTATAGAGATCCCGTGTCCAACCCTAATGGGTCATTCCCTAGTGGGTATTGGATCTGCATCCAATAAGACAAGGGCTCCGTCGGATATCAAATATCCGAACCTCTACTCATCGCAATGCCTGCCATATGTGTGTGACCCTCTAGGCCCAATATCGAGCTGGCCGTGAGTCATACCTGTTAGAACTCCTTCTAGCTTAGTGAATTATTATCTCTGTAATAATTCACTCGACTCATCGACTACGGACGTACTAGGCCACTACGCCGTAGTCCCCAGACGATACAAGGGAATCCAATCCAATGGACCTGTCTGTCCTCAGTTACCATGTACCTATAGTCCCTCATCCATCTAATATCCCAGAGACCGTATATCGAGCATGGTGCTATCAGACCCATACGGTTTCTACTCAAGTCTCGCTCTAATCGGATTCTCCAAGAGAACTCTTTCTCTCTCAACCCGAATGACCCTAGCCAGGGATTTGTCTGAGCAAGAACACATGGGATATTCCTCTCATGACGCCGAGAGTGAATGATCCTCTGTCGACACTCAATAGCCCTCGTAAGGTCGACTACCACTCCCAATGACCAACTGTACTAGATCTGGGACAGCCAAACCTATAAGTCTGGTATCAAAGAGTGGAGCACTCATACAGGACATCCTTGGTGTCTCAAGTCTAAGGACCATATACACCACTAGGACTACGGAATCGCTGTCTGACAATAAGGCATCATCAACCATCCAGCATTCCGTAAGCGGATTAATCGGTGAACTCATTCTCCAATGAGCACTTATACTGTATCCCTAGTGTCCCTACACGAGCAGCTATGAGACCAACTGCATCCATCATATGGACGGGTATATAGCACACCAGTCTATCCGGTTATCACGATGTCCCTCTCGAGTAACCTATGACCGGGATTATTTAGGATATGTGTTTAAAGGTGAATCGATCTCATTATCGTGATCTCATCACGATCCGATTCCCATTGCACAAATCCAAGGACATCACAATATATATATGTATTTATGCAATAGTTATAAAGTGATATACGCCAAAATATAATAAGCAAAAAATATTCTGTATCAAGTCACACGTGCCATTACTCACGTGATTGGCTTGCTGGGCACCTATGACTAGCACCTTGCTCTCTCCAAAAGTGTTCTGTTCATACGTTCGGCCACACCATTTTGCTAAGGTGTCATCTTAACAGTACAATGCCGAACGATTCCTTCATTTTTGCAAAATTCATTAAAGTCACCTTCACAAAACTCCATGCCATTATCTGTTCGAAGTCGCTTAATCTGTTTACTTGTTTGCTTCTCAATCAAAGCCTTCCATTGTTTAAATGTTAGAAAAACATCATTTTTATGCTTCAAAAAATAAACCCAAACTTTCCTGGAATAATCATCAATGAAAGTCAACATATACCTAGCACCACCCTTAGACTGAACTTGAGCTTGACCCCAAAGGTCTGAATGAATATAGTCAAGAGTACCTTTCGTTTTGTGAACTGCCGGAGAAGTGAAGCTGACTCTTTTCTGCTTTCCAAAAATGCAGTGTTCACAAAAATCAAGTGGCCCAGTACTCTGTCCACAAAGTAGATCCCTTTTGCTCAATATGCTCAAACCTTTTTCGCTCATATGACCCAAACGCATATGCCATAATTTGGTGATGTCAGAATCAGACAATGATGATGACGAAACTGCAACCGAACCTGTGACAGTAGTTCCCTGCAGAATATACAAGCTACCAGACCTACAAGCTTTCATAACAATAAGGGCACTTCTAGAAACTTTCATAACTCCACCTTCAGCTGTGTATTTACACCCAAGGGCCTCTAGGGTGCCTAAAGAGATGAGATTCTTTTTTAAATCAGGAACATGTCTAACATTAGTGAGCGTCCTCACAATACCATCATGTATTTTAATTCGGATTGTTCCTCTACCAATAACATCACATGTTGCATTATTGCCCATCAAAACAATTCCACCATTACAAGATTCATACGTGGAAAATAAATCCCTATTGGGACACATGTGATAAGAACAACCTGAATCTAAAATCCATTCATTTTTAGACCTCGTCCTGTCATCAATAGCAGAGAAAATATTTCCAACATTCTCATCAATTGCTACACTAACTTCAGCGGATTCAATAGTTTTCTCAACAAATTTTTCCTTTTGCTTTAATTTATTTTTCAATTTAAAGCAATCAGATTTAATGTGCCCCATTTTATGACAATATCTGCATTCCAAATTTCTATGTCTGGATTTAGATCTAGATTTAGATCTACTACTATCAAATTCTCTTTTATCCATTCTCCCCCTAACAACTAGACCCTCAGCCTGATTCTCTCTACTTTCCCCAGTGATATTCTTGTCTATCTGCTCCTTAGATTTCAGTGCAGATTTAATTTCTTGATACAAAACTGTTTCTTTTCCATAAATCAAAGTATCACGGAAATGCTTAAAAGATTGGGGAAGAGAACACAAGAGTAACAAAGCCTTATCATCATCATCAATTTTTGCATCTATATTCTCCAAATCCATAACCAAAGAATCAAACTTATCAAGATGTGAAAGTATAGATGTACCTTCAATCATCCGAAGCGTATATAAACTCTGCTTCAAGTAGAGACGATTCTCCATTGTCCTCTTCATGTATAAGGCTTTAAGCTTGTCCCACATGCTCTTAGTCGTAGTCTCCGTAGCTACCTCCCGTAAAACCTCATCAGAGAGATTTAGAATAATGCTGGATCGGGCCTTCTTATCCATACCCGCAAGATCTTCCATTGACGTACCATCTGGAATGTTCTCAGCCCCCTGTAGTGTCAAATCAACTTCGTCTTGAACCAGAATGGCCTCCATCTTAAGTTGCCACATGCCGAAGTTGACATTTCTGTCGAATTTCTCGACAACGATCTTTGATATTGTCATTGTTGCCAAAAGATCCCAGAACCAGGCTCTGATACCAGTTTGTTAGAGCTAGCCCTAGGAAATTTACCAAAGGGTAATCTTGGCAACCTAACAAAGATAATAAAACGGAAGAACACAAGAAGCGACAAGAACACCAGATTTACGTGGTTCGGTCAATTGACTTTGACCTACATCCACGGACGAAAGAGGAGCAAATCACTACTATAAAAGAGACTATTACAAATGCCTCAGGAAGATGTTCCTAGGCCATAAAACACCCGAAAATACTAAACAAGAAAAACCTCAACTATAAGCCCAAACTATTGAACTGAGTATGGACTTAAACCAAAAGTAAACACTTAGGTTTTTCTTGTGGTGCCACTTATGGTGCATCTGACTTCAAAGCTCAGGCCCTTATTTATAGTTCCAATAGGAGATAATAAGCCTGGTTTTTCCGATGTGGGACTATGGGACTTGCCAAACAAACAGGGACTTATATGCTATATTTTTTTTAAATGTATGGGTTATTTTGGATACGAGTAAACGATAAGGGCCTAAGTGATTCATGACCAAAATCACAGGATTAAAATGGACCTTAATCCTTTTTAAAACTTAAATTATATATGTTATTATATTAATAATTTATTATTAGTCAGCATGTTAGACTCTGACATCTGTTAATTCAGATTTGATGAAAAAATATTACGTTCTTGAAAATATAGGAATTATTTTAGACATGCATAAATCATAAAGCTTAAGTGGTTTATGATCAAAATCATATAAATTAAAATAGACTTAAATCTAATTTTTAATATAATAATAATATATTATAAATTTTATTCTTACAGAATTATCCTTGGATTGGATCAAGGTGCAGACGGAGCGTCGATTCTGAGACTAAATAAAGCATTCTTATGTTTCTTGAAGAGATAACACAAGAAGGATAGGATAGGATGGGATGTCAGATTTGGAGCAAGCGAAGGCACCTCTCCAATGGTCACCGAGAATTGTGGATGTCTACCTCATATGCTTGCATATATGATAGGAGCCTTTTGGTTTGGAAGAATGTAAGGAGTGGCTCTTGTTTACGGGACTTTGGATATGCATTATACCTTCAATAGAATAATTATTGTTGCAGCATTATTCTTTTCTTCTTTTGTGAGCATAAGTAGTTATTCTTTTCCTCAATGAAACAAAAATTTATGTTATGTTTTAATAATGTTGAATGTATACTATTGACTGCATGAAAGTAGAAAGGTTATTTCTGTCGCTCAAATCCTGATCAAGCAATTTTGTGGTGAGATCAGACTTTATCCTCCGAACAAAATAAATAGCATTGGTTAATTTAATTTAATTCATTAATTTTAACAGCATGCAATTGATGTTTAATCAAGTGATGTTGAAGACACAATGTAGTGCTAATATTATACAATTTCACAATTAAAGGTAATTGAATCGATATATGTATATATTTAGAACGAAAGAAAAAAAATATCAATATGATAATTACACACATATTATCCTGATAATTACATATGACAGCATCGCTGAAACCTATTTGGGGTGATTCAGCCCATCTAAATTGTAATATTCTATGTTAATCGACTCCACATCACCGTCGAAATCTTTTTGGTGTGATTCAGTCCATTTAAATTATAATATTCAATGTTAATCCACTTCCATGTATGTCAGAGGTGACAACACCCCCGAAATCTTTTTGGGGTGATTCGTTCGGTCCACCTAAGTCGCAAGATTCTATGTTACATCTTTCAGACGTGACATCATCACCCCTGAAATCTTTTTGGGGTGATTCAGTCCATCTAAATTGTAATATTCTATTTTTGTTAGTTCCCTGTTCCCTGTTTACAAACGACAGGAGTAGTTTTGTACTTAAATGGAAGAGTAGAAGCCCAAAGTCAACAGGATATACAAGTAATATGAATGTTCCTCCCTTCCATTATCTCATTAAGCCCAGTCAAAGAATGTATGTATGCCACTGCCAACACATTTTAGTGCATCAACATATACTACTTTCATCAACATCTATAGAATAATTCAGACTGTTAATCACTATTAACCATCATGATCGATTACAAATATATGAAAAGAAATCCCCTTACGGTTAGAACTTCAACATCTAATGCTATAATTTTTCATCATAATATATTTTACGGAAGTGATTAATGTCAGTTAGAACTTCAACATCTATGCTCTAATATTTTGAAGCGTGACGGAGATATGCATGCTAAAACAAATATGGAATATCTTAATTTAGTGGGATATTTATATATGCTGAAACATTTTGTTACGGATAAACTCAGAAGAGCCTAAGAAGGATGGGAAGGAAGCCTGATATTTTTATTGCGGGAAAACTCGGGAGCCCATAATTTAACGTTACTGAGCAGATCTATAACATATTGACATACAAATAAAAAAGATAAAAAAATAAAAGGGGAGGAGGAGATGGGCAAAGAAAAGGAAGCCGCCTCCTCTCCTTTTCCTCCACCATTAATTTGATTCCCCCATTGGTCTTCTCCCCTCCATTGGGCTGCTCAGATTCCTCTTCCTGTCCTTTCTTCACCAGTTTCCTGCCTGTTACCCCTTTCCCCGCTCCATTTCTCTCTGGTCTTCTTGGACTGCGCAGAACAACTCAGAGACCTCTGTTTGGGGTTAATAAAAGAGCACGAGAAGTGCTTTCTGAGACCCTGTTGTCTGGGTTATCAGGTCTATATTGGTTTAATGGGCTCCCGGAAAGCACAACTCTTTGTAATTTAGAACTATAAAGAACAGTTTTTTTTTTTTTCTTCCTTTCGTTTTTTTTTGGTGGATCTCTTATTTAGTTGTTGTGAATATTGCGAACCGGAAGAAGCAAGGAGTGGTGGAAATGGGAAAGAACGGACCTTGCCATCACTGTGGAGTTACAAGTGAGCGTTTGTTCATGCTTCCAATGAATATTTCCATGCAAAACATGGGAGAAAAATTGGATCTTTCCTTGGCTTCTCTATTTTTAGTCTTTCTCGTTGTCTCTTCGTTCTTGATAGTTTAATTTCTTACAATTAATTGGATGTTCTGGAAGACGGCACCCATTTAATAGCCATTTTTATTTAACTTTTGCCCCTCGATTTGTTTGGCCTCAATTTTACAAATCGGTAAAGTGTGTTGAAGTTGTTTTCTAGGGAAGGGATCTCGTGTTATGCATCTCGAATACTGTAGGTTTAATAGTTAGTTCATTGTTTCATTTGATTTTTTTTTCTTCTTGGTTCATTCTTTAAGCGGTTCCTTTGGAAGTAATTAGATTCATCCTGGTAATTGATGTGAATGAGTTTAATTTGAAGCCGGTGCTTCAAATTGGTGAATTTGGTTATTGAGGTTCACTCATTGGAATGTCTATGCTAAGCTCATTAATATCCCTAATTCTCAACTGTCTAAATGGCTTCCAAGACCATAGGAACCATCATCTGTTTCATATTATTGGTCCTTTTTATATCAATCGTGCATGCATCTGAGGATTCTCAAGAAATCAACCTATCTGCAGCATATCATGTTAAATAGTTAAGTTGCAGTTATGAATGTATTCTGTCCAATTACTCTTCTTAGTAGCTCATTGATATCCCTAATTCTCAACGGTCTAAATGGCTTCGCAAGACCGTAGGAACCATCATCTGTTTCATATTGTTGGTCCTTTTTATATCAATCGTGCATGCATCTGAGGATTCTCAAGAAATCAACCTATCTGCAGCATATCATGTTCAATAGTTAAGTTGCAGCTATGAATGTATTCTGTCCAATGACTCTTCTTAGTAGCTCATTGATATCCCTAATTCTCAACTGTCTAAATGGCTTCGCAAGACCATAGGAACCATTATCTGTTTCATATTATTGGTCCTTTTTATATCAATCGTGCATGCATCTGAGGATTCTCAAGAAATCAACCTATCTGCAGCATATCATGTTAAATAGTTAAGTTGCAGCTATGAATGTATTCTGTCCAATTACTCTTCTTAGTAGCTCATTGATATCCCTAATTCTCAACTGTCTAAATGGCTTCGCAAGACCGTAGGAACCATTATCTGTTTCATATTATTGGTCCTTTTTATATCAATCGTGCATGCATCTGAGGATTCTCAAGAAATCAACCTATCTGCAGCATATTATGTTAAATAGTTAAGTTGCAGCTATGAATGTATTCTGTCCAATTACTCTTCTTAGTAGCTCATTGATATCCCTAATTCTCAACTGTCTAAATGGCTTCGCAAGACCGTAGGAATCATCATCTGTTTCATATTATTGGTCCTTTTTATATCAATCGTGCGATTCTCAAGAAATCAACCTATCTGCTACATATCATGTTAAATAGTTACATTGCAGCTATGAATGTATTCTGTCCAATTGCTCTTCTTAGTATGTACAAGTGTTTGGAGTGCTTTTTTTTAGTTATCTATTTGTGGACATAGTCCCATTCTGATATGAGGATTTAATTGTCAAAGGCAAATAGATATTTTTATTCTTATATCTCAGTTGCTTTAAGAAGCAACTCAGTTGTATCATTCCTCACTTTTTTCTCTCTCATCATTATGTTGGCTTTTAGCACTATTCTTCTTTTCTCCTATTGTGCTAGTTGTGATATGTAAAGGTCTATTAATATATTTACAAGGATCTATTATTAACCTCAAGCTCTTTTCTCCTATTGTGCTAGCTTCCATCAGAACATTTAATCTTTGTGACGACTCACAATATTGCCATAATTTTGTTTGTATAGCTTTGAAAAATTTATCTACTAGATATACATATTCGACTAAGTAAAAATGATATCTCATACACTTGATTGTAAACAAACCATGTATCATTTTGATGGGATTTTGGAAGGAAAGCACCTGGAAGCAATTTCTTGTTTCTAGAAATAGACAGACAATCTACACAAGTTATAATGATGATGCTTATGTTATTTTATCATTTAGGGAAGACTAAACCTTGGCCTTCATCGGGAATTTTATGTGTTTGGACCTTAGATAACTTAATGCTGCAGGGAAATATTTTAGAATGTTATGGTATTAGAAAGAACACAATAAATTGATCTAACTATCGCTTCTCATTTTTCCATTGTTTAATTGATATGGAATGAATAGATTTTGGTTATCTCCTTCATAGTAACATCACTTTTATCATTCTACTGCTAGGTTAGTTTTGCATTCTTTATTTTTTTCTTTGGTGGTTTTAACAGAAAGTATTCTGACCGTCTAATATAACCATTATTTTTGTGCCTGTTGTTCTAAAGCATCTTTCAGTAGATAAAATTAATAGCCTTGTGTTATATAATTATAACTGCTGAAGATAATACGACAATAGGTACCCCTCTTTGGCGGAACGGGCCACCTGACAAGCCAGTTTTATGCAATGCATGTGGTTCAAGGTGGAGAACCAAGGGTTCGCTTACAAATTACACCCCACTACATGCTCGTGAAGCTTTTGACTTGGAAAATTTGAGAACTTTCAAAGTTGAAAGCATATCCTTCAAACCCAAAGAGCAGCAGCTGCAGAAGAAAAGGCGGAGCAGCAATCCATTGGAAAGTTTGCATGCAATGCGGTATTCTGATCAGAACTTCTGCAAGATTGTTGAGGGGAACACTAGCAATCGATCTAGTACTGGATCAGCTATATCAGTTTCAGAGAGTTGTGCACATGTTGGAACTATTGATGCAAATGACATGACAGGTTATGATTCATTTCTGTTTATATTGAACATCTGATGGTAATCTATTGTAAGTGTGTGATGTATGTTTCAACTTTTATTCCATATTTGTTACAGTATATGTCGAAAGATCACACATTTAACAGAGATTCTGAGGGAGTGAAGTCAAAAGAGTGTATTTAACTCCAGAGGGTT